>NW_028238151.1:0-122765 GCF_015680905.1 Coptis chinensis | reverse complement strand
AGTATATACTAAAAAAAAAATCATCATTTTCTTTTTTTCGTAGATTATCCACTACAAAAACAAAAAAATAAAAATAAAAATAAAACATTATAAAAATAAGACAAATCAAAAACTAACAAAAGCAAAGCTAACAGAACTTATTCTGCTCAAATACAGTCTCGTGCACTACTCTAAAAGATCCAAACAACTTCCACTATATAAGTTTGCGCCATCAATTTAAAAATATACGAGCTTTGGGTCTAACTACCTTGTGAAACATTCTAGCATATGCTCTACCTCATTACAAAGTCACGATCTTCATCTTGGAAATCTGAAGTTAAAAAACCCATATTGAAAAACTAAAGTTTTCACGAACATACCACGTAAGAGTGTTCAGACAAAAGCACATGTCTTATTTTATGTGCTTTCTCTTCCTATTTGTGTGATAACGAGGAGGCTTTAGAGTTAACCGGCATTGTTTCATTCCGTTCCGGTTCGACCTTTGTTGGTTTTTGGCACAACAATCTGTTAAGCTCCTTAAGTGATTGGCAGATAGTTATGGACTACAACCTAATAGCAGAGTTGGTTCTAACGAAGTTTGTATTCCGGGAAGATAGGATTTGCGGTTGAAGAAAGGACTTGCGTCCACAAACTTGTTGCACGCTTGTCCTAATTATTTGTAAAACTTGTTATCATTATAAATAAAATTTCAACTTAAAAACAACAACAAAACCAACATTTTCTTTTATTCGAAGAGAATATACTACAAAAAAAAAACATTTTCGTTTATTTGTAGAGTATATACTATAAATAAAAAAATAAAAAAATAACAAAAATAACAACAATAACAACAACAACAATAATTTCTTTTATTCGAAGAATATATACTAAAAAAAATAAAAAATAAAGAATAAATAAAGAAAAACAACATCATCATTTACTTTTTTTCGTAGATTATCCTACAAAATCAAAAAAATAAAAATAAAAATAAATCCCTATAAAAATAAGGAAAATCAAAAACTCACAAAAGCAAAGCTAACTGAACTTATTCTGCTCAAATATAGTCCCGTGCACTACTCTAAATGCTCCAAACAACTTCCACTTTTGAAGTTTACGCCATCAATTCAAAATATACATGTTGGTCTAACATCCTTGTAAAACATTCATCCATATGTTCTACCTCATTACAGAATCACGATCTTCATTAAGGAAATCTGAAGTTAAAACTCCCATATTGAAAAAATTAAGTTTTCACGCACATACCACGTAAGAGTGTTCAGACAAAAGTACATGTCATATTTTATGTGCTTTCTCTTTCCCATTGTGTGATAACACGAGGAGGTTTGTAGAGTTAACCAGCATTGTTTCATTCCATTCAATTTCGACACTGTTGGTTTCTTGGAACAACAATCTGTTAAGCTCCTTAAGTGATTGCAGATAGTTATGGACTACAACCTAATAACAGTTGGTTCTAACGAGTTTGTATTCAGGAAGATAGGATTTGCAGTTCTGAAAGGACTTGCGTCCCAGCTTGTTGCACGCTTGTCCTAATTATTTGTAAAATTTGTAATCATTATAAATAAAATTTCCGCTAAAAAACCACAACAAAACCAATATTTTATTTTATTCGAAGAGAATATACAACGAAAAAAACCATTTTCTTTTATTTGAATAGTATATACTATAAATAAATAAAAAAAGAAAAAATAACAACAACAACAACATTTTCTTTTATTCGAAGAGTATATACTAAAAAAAAAACCATCATCATTTTCTTTTTTTCGTAGATAATCCACTACAAAAACAAAAAAAATAAAAATAAAACCCTATAAAAATAAGACAAATCAAAAACTCACAAAAGCAAAGCTAATGTGAACTTATTCTCTTTTCAAATCACGCGTGCACTTTCTAAAAGCTCAAACAACTTCCACTATTGATGTTTAGCCATCAATTTAAAATATCGTCTTTGGTCTAACTACCTTGTGAAACATTCTAGCATATGTTCTACCTCATTACAAAGTCACGGTCTTCATCTAGGAAATCTGAAGTTAAAACCCATATTGAAAATCTTAAGTTTTCACGGACATACCACGTAAGAGTGTTCAGACAAAAGCACAAGTCTAAATTTATGCGCTTTCTCTTTCCAATTGTGTGATAACACGAGGAGGCTTGTAGAGTTGACCAGCATTGTTTCATTCCGTTCAGTTTCGACACTGTTGCTTTCTTGGAACAACAATCTGTTAAGCCCCTTAAGTGATTGCAGATAGTTATGGACTACAACCTAATGACAGTTGGTTCTAACGAGTTTGTATTAAGGAGGATAGGATTTGCAGTTCGGAAAGGACTTGCATCAAAGCTTGTTGCACGCTTGTCCTAATTATTTGTAAAATTTGTAATCATTATAAATAAAATTTCCACTAAAAAACCACAACAAAACCAATATTTTATTTTATTCGAAGAGAATATACAACAAAAAAAAACATTTTCTTTTATTTGAAGAGTATATACTATAAATAAAAAAAAATAACAACAACAAAAACAACAATATTTTTCTTTTATTCGAAGAGTATATACTAAAAAAAAAAAAAAAAAAAAAACATCATCGTTTTTTTTTCGTATATTATCCACTACAAAAACAAAAAAAATTAAACCCTATAAAAATAAAACCCTATAAAAATAAGACAAATTAAAAACTCACAAAAGCAAAGCTAACTGAACTTATTCTCGCTTTCAAATCTGATTCTCGGCGCACTACTCTAAAAGCTCAAACAACTTCCACTATTGAAGTTTCGCCATCAATTTAAAATATCGTCTTTGGTCTAACTACCTTGTGAAACATTCTAGCATATGTTCTACCTCATTACAAAGTCACGATCTTCATCTAAGAAATCTGAAGTTAAAAAACCCATATTGAAAATCTTAAGTTTTCACGGACATACCACGTAAGAGTGTTCAGACAAAAGCACATGTCTAAATTTATGTGCTTTCTCTTTCCTATTGTGTGATAACACGAGGAGACTTGTAGAGTTAACCGGCATTGTTTCATTCCGTTCTGTTTCGACACTGTTGTTTTCTTGGAACAACAATCGGTTCAGCCCCTTAAGTGATTGCAGATAGTTTTGGACTACAACCTAATGACAGTTGGTTCTAACGAGTTTGTATTCAGGAGGATAGGATTTGCAGTTCAGAAAGGACTTGCATCACAGCTTGTTGCATGCTTGTCCTAATTATTTGTAAAATTTGTAATCATTATAAATAAAATTTCCACTAAAAAACCACAACAAAACCAATATTTTATTTTATTCGAAGAGAATATACAAGAAAAAAAACATTTTCTTTTATTTGAAAAGTATATACTATAAATAAAAAAAATGAAAAAAATAACAACAACAACAACAACAACATTTTCTTTTATTCGAAGAGTATATACTACAAAAACTACCAAAACCAAAAAAAAAAAACAACAACAACAACAACAACAACAACATCATAATTTTCTTTTTCGTAGATTATACACTACAAAAACAAAAAAAAATAATAAAAATATGACAAATCAAAAACTCACAAAACCAAAGCTAACCGAACTTATTATGCTCAAATAAAGTCGCATGCACTACTCTAAAAGCTCCAAACAACTTCCACTATTGAAGTTTGCGCCATCAATTTAAAATATACGTATTGGTCTAACTACCTTGTGAAACATTCTTGCATATGTTCTACCTCATCACAAAGTCACGATCTTCATCAAGGAAATCTGAAGTTAAAAAACCCATATTGAAAAACTTAAGTTTTCACGGACATACCACGTAAGAGTGTGCAGACAAAAGCACATGTCTCAATTTATGTACTTTCTCTTTCCTATAGTGTGATAACACGGGGAGGCTTTTAGAGTTAACCAGCATTGTTTCATTTCGTTCAGTTTCGACACTGTTGGTTTCTTGGCACAACAATCTGTTAAGCTCCTTAAGTGATTGCAGATAGTTATGGACTACAACCTAATGACAGTTGGTTCTAACGAGTTTGTATTACGGAGGATAGGATTTGCAGTTCAGAAAGGACTTGCGTCACAGCTTGTTGCACGCTTGTCCTAATTATTTGGAAAACTTGTTATCATTATAAATAAAATTTCAACTTAAAAACAACAACAAGCCCAACATTTTCTTTTATTCGAAGAGAATATACTACAAAAAAAAAATATTTTCTTTTATTTGAAGAGTATATACTATAAATAAAAAAAAATAAAAAATAACAACAACAAAAACAACAATATTTTCTTTTATTCGAAGAGTATTTACTAAAAAAAAAAAAAAAACATCATCATTTTCTTTTTTCGTAGATTATCCACTACAAAAACAAAAAAATAAAAATAAAAATAAAACATTATAAAAATAAGACAAATCAAAAACTCACAAAAAGCAAAGAATTTAATCGAGAAACAATTCCACTTTACGCTTTTTCAAATTATCGGCGTGCATAAAATAAAACATTCTAAAAAAGATCCAAACAACTTCCACTATATAAGTTTAGCCATCAATTTAAAATTTAAAATGGTCTAACTACCTTGTGAAACATTCTAGCATATGTTCTACCTCATTTCAAAGTCACGATCTTCATCTTGGAAATCTAAAGTTAAAAAACCCATATTGAAAAACTTAAGTTTTCACGGACATACCACGTAAGAGTGTTCAGACAAAAGAACATGTCTCAATATATGTGCTTTCTCTTTCCTATTGTGTGATAACACGTGGAGGCTTTTAGAGTTAACCAGCATTGTTTCATTCCGTTCAGTTTCGACACTGTTGGTTTCTTGGCACAACAATCTGTTAAGCTCTTTAAGTGATTGCAGATAGTTATGGACTACAACCTAATGACAGTTGGTTCTAACGAGTTTGTATTCAGGAAGATAGGATTTGCAGTTCAGAAAGGACTTGCGTCACAGCTTGTTTCACGCTTGTCCTAATTATATGTAAAACTTGTTATCATTATAAATAAAATTTCAACTTAAAAACAACAAGAAAACCAACATTTTCTTTTATTCGAAGAGAATATACTACAAAAAAAAACATTTTCTTTTATTTGAAGAGTATATAATATAAATAAAAAATAAAAAAATAACAACAATAACAACAACAACAATATTTTCTTTTATTCGAAGAGTATATACTAAAAAAAAAAAAAAAAAAAAAATAAAGAAAAACAACATCATCATTTACTTTTTTTCGTAGATTATCCACTACAAAAACAAAAAAATAAAAATAAAAATAAATCCCTATAAAAATAAGGCAAATCAAAAATTCACAAAAGCAAAGCTAACTGAACTTATTCTGCTCAAATACAGTCCCGTGCACTACTCTAAATGCTCCAAACAACTTCCACTTTTAAAGTTTACGCCATCAATTCAAAATATACATGTTGGTCTAACTACCTTGTGAAACATTCATCCATATGTTCTACCTCATTACAAAGTCACGATCTTCATCAAGGAAATCTGAAGTTAAAAATCCCATATTGAAAAAATTAAGTTTTCACGCACATACCACGTAAGAGTGTTCAGACAAAAGTACATGTCTTATTTTATGTGCTTTCTCTTTCCTATTGTGTGATAACACGAGGAGGCTTGTAGAGTTAACCAGCATTGTTTCATTCCGTTCAATTTCGACACTGTTGGTTTCTTGGAACAACAATCTGTTAAGCTCCTTAAGTGATTGCAGATAGTTATGGACTACAACCTAATGACAGTTGGTTCTAACGAGTTTGTATTAAGGAAGATAGGATTTGCAGTTCAGAAAGGACTTGCGTCCCAGCTTGTTGCACGCTTGTCCTAATTATTTGTAAAATTTGTAATCATTATAAATAAACTTTCCACTAAAAAACCACAACAAAACCAATATTTTATTTTATTCGAAGAGAATATACAACAAAAAAACATTTTCTTTTATTTGAATAGTATATACTATAAATAAAAAAAATAAAAAGTTAACAACAACAACAACAACAACAACAACAACATTTTCTTTTATTCGAAGAGTATATACTAAAAATAAAAACATCGTCATTTTCTTTTTTTCGTAGATTATCCACTACAAAAACAAAAAAAATAAAAATAAAAAATAAAACCCTATAAAATAAGACAAATCAAAACTCACAAAAGCAAAGCTATGGGAACTTATTCTCGCTTCAAATCTGGTCAGCGTGCACTACTCTAAAAGATCCAAACAACTTCCACTATTGAAGTTTAGCCATTAATTTAAAATATACGTCTTTGGTCTAACTACCTTGTGAAACATTCTAGCATATGTTCTACCTCATTTACAAAGTCACGATCTTCATCTAGAAATCTAAAGATAAAAACCCATATTGAAAAACTTAAGTTTTCACCGGACATACCACGTAAGAGTGTACAGACAAAAGCACATGTCTCAATTTATGTGCTTTCTCTTTCCTATTGTGTGATAACACGAGGAGGCTTTTAGAGTTAACCAGCATTGTTTCATTTCGTTCAGTTTCGACACTGTTGGTTTCTTGGCACAACAAACTGTTAAGCTCCATAAGTGATTGCAGATTGTTATGGACTACAACCTAATGACAGTTGGTTCTAACGAGTTTGTATTACGGAGGATAAGATTTGCAGTTCAGAAAGGACTTGCGTCTTGACTTGTTGCAGAGCTTGTCCTAATTATTTGTAAAACTTGTTATCATTATAAATAAAATTTCAACTTAAAACAACAACAAAAACCAACATTTTCTTTTATTCGAAGAGAATATACTAAAAAAAAACATTTTCTTTTATTTGAAGAGTATATACTATAAATAAAAAAAAATAAAAAATAACAACAACAAAAACAACAATATTTTCTTTTATTAAACTAAAAAAAGTATATATAAAAAAATAAAAATAAAAAACATCATTATTTTCTTTTTTTCGTAGATTATCCTACAAAACAAAAAATAAAAATAAAAATAAAACATTATAAAAAATAAGACAAATCAAAACTCACAAAAGCAAAGCTAAAGAACTTTATTCGCTCCAAATCTGGTCGGCGTCTGCTAGGGGTGAAAACTAAATGGGCGGGTCCACTTTTTGAAGTTTAGCCAATTCCCTAAACATATAAAGCCCTTAAGATATTAACATTCATCCATAGATTTCTACCGACCTAAAAATCGACATAGGGCGTTAAAATCCCATATTGAAACCGTCACAAGTCGAAACCTCAAGCCGACAAAACCACAGCCCTCTTTAAAGGCTTTTTTCCTATTAGGGCTTTAGGCGGGCCTATATATTTTCTATTTTTTTTTACTACATGGGTTTTAAAACTCATTTATATTACAAAAATGTACAATAATCTACAAACTCAAAGTCCAACCAATCTAGTAATAATCACGTATAAGTCCAAAAATTTAAAATGCATCCATGATCTAATGAACGGAAATACATCGAGAGTTGAATTTGTTCTTCCTTGTACTCAAACCTCACTAAAATTACATTTAACATTGAAATACATAGACAAATAATTATATTATCATTTTAAAGGAAGAAGTAATATATATAAAGAAGAAACATAATAGTTTTGGTTAAGGGTCATGGAAGTTGTTAAACTATTTATAATATCATAAATTATTTCTATAATAGATTCAAACAAATATAATATTACCTTTCTTCTAATTTAAAAGTGATTCAAACTTTGTATATGGAAATGAAAATATTGGCTTTTGAACAAGTGATGGAGAAAGGTTTGAGATTACAAATGTCATTTTTCTGACAAAGGTTGTTTTTTGGTTTCTATGTTACAAATGTCCGCTCTGCGTATTTTGCTTTAATGGTGTGGAAGGAAATCTTTAGTTTTAGACTTGGCTTGGATGTGAATAAAAATATAATTTATAAGAAATAAGTGAGAAAAGAAATTGAGAATAATAAGTTATGGACTTTGACTTGATGATCAAAGGAATAAAATCTTTTTTTTTATTAGGCTAGTGCTTTCATTGTTCTTCATGGGTCGCTAAGTTGACGTTTTGTTATATAAAACAAGTTATTGGAAGTACCACTTGGGTGTAAGTGATAAATTACAAAGGACAATGTTATTTTAATTGAAAATATTTAACAAAGAGTTGGACAATTATGGTATGTGTATTTATAGTGAAAGTATGAAACATGGCGGTTAGGGCTTGGTTAGGAAATATTTTTGGTTAGAATTAGGGGCCTATGTTTTAGAATCTTAGCCCTAGCCCCAATAACAAAAAGGCATTAGGAGGCCGGGCCCGCCTAAACTAAAAAAATGTGAGGGCTTTAGTTGTGAGGGCTTTATAGGGCTTAGGGTCGGGTCGGTCAGGGCCGGGTTAGGGTCGTTAGGGCCAAATTCCCACCCCTATCGCGTGCACTACTCTAAAAGATCCAAACAACTTCCACTATATAAGTTTGCGCCATCAATTTAAAATATACGTGCTGGTCTAACTACCTTGTGAAACATTCTAGCATATGTTCTACCTCATTACAAAGTCACGATCTTCATCTAGGAAATCTGAAGTTAAAAAACCCATATTGAAAAACTAAAGTTTTCACGGACATACCACGTAAGAGTGTTCAGACAAAAGCACATGTCTCAATTTATATGCTTTCTCTTTCCTATTGTGTGATAACACGAGGAGGCTTTTAGAGTTAACCAGCATTGTTTCATTCCGTTCAGTTTCGACACTGTTGGTTTCTTGGCACAACAATCTGTTAAGCTCCTTAAGTGATTGCAGATAGCTATGGACTACAACCTAATGACTGTTGGTTCTAACAAGTTTGTATTCAGGAAGATAGGATTTGCGATTCGAGGAAAGGACTTGTGTCACAGCTTGTTGCACGCTTGTCATAATTATTTGTAAAACTTGTTATCATTATAAATAAAATTTCAACTTAAAAACAACAACAAAACCAACATTTTCTTTTCTTCGAAGAGAATATACTACAAAAAAAAACATTTTCTTATATTTGAAGAGTATATACTATAAATAAAAAAATAAAAAAATAACAACAATAACAACAACAACAATATTTTCTTTTATTCGAAGAGTATATACTAAAATAAAAAAATAAAAAAAAATAAAGAAAAACAACATCATCATTTACTCTTTTTCGTAGATTATCCTACAAAAACAAAAATAAATAAAAATAAAAATAAATCCCTATAAAAATAAGGCAAATCAAAAACTCACAAAAGCAAAGCTAACTGAACTTAAAATACTGTTCCGTGCACTACTCTAAATGCTCCTAACAACTTCCACTTTTGAAGTTTACGCCATCAATTAAAAATATACATGTTGGTCTAACTACCTTGTGAAACATTCATCCATATGTTCTACCTCATTACAAAGTCACGATCTTCATCAAGGAAATCTGAAGTTAAAAATCCCATATTGAAAAAATTAAGTTTTCACGGACATACCCGTAAGAGTGTTGGACAAAAGTACATGTCTTATTTTATGTGCTTTCTCTTTCCTATTATTGTGATAACACGAGGAGGCTTTTTAGAGTTAACCGGCATTGTTTCATTCCGTTCAAATTCGACCTTTGTTGGTTTCTTGGAACAACAATCTGTTAAGCTCCTTAAGTGATTGCGAGATAGTTATGGACTACAACCTAATGATGGTTGGTTCTAACGAGTTTGTATTAAGGAGGATAGGGTTTGCAGTTCAGAAAGGACTTGCGTCCCAGCTTGTTGCACGCTTGTCCTAATTATTTGTAAAATTTGTAATCATTATAAATAAAATTTCCACTAAAAAACCACAACAAAACCAATATTTTCTTTTATTCAAAGAGAATATACAACAAAAAAAAACATTTTCTTTTATTTGAATAGCATATACTATAAATAAAAAAAATAAAAAAATAACAACAACAACAACAACAACAACAACAACAACAACAACAACATTTTCTTTTATTCGAAGAGTATATACTAAAAAAAAAAAAAAAAACATCATCATTTTCTTTTTTTGGTAGATTATCCACTACAAAACAAAAAAATAAAAACAAAAAAAAACCTATAAAAATAAGACAAATCAAAACTCACAAAAGCAAAGCTAATGAGAACTTATTCTCGCTCCAAATACAAATCGGCGTGCACTACTCTAAAAGATCCAAACAACTTCCACTATTGAAGTTTGCGCCATCAATTTAAAATATACGTGCTGGTCTAACTACCTTGTGAAACATTCTAGCATATGTTCTACCTCATTACAAAGTCACGATCTTCATCTAGGAAATCTGAAGTTAAAAAACCCATAGTGAAAAACTTAAGTTTTCACGGACATACCACGTAAGAGTGTTCAGACAAAAGCACATGTCTTAATTTATGTGCTTTCTCTTTCCTATTGTGTGATAACACGAGGAGGCTTTTAGAGTTAACCAGCATTGTTTCATTCCGTTCAATTTCGACACTGTTGGTTTCTTGGCACAACAATCTGTTAAGCTCCTTAAGTGATTGCAGATTGTTATGGACTACAACCTAATGATAGTTGGTTCTAACGAGTTTGTATTACGGAGGATAGGATTTGCAGTTCAGAAAGGACTTGCGTCACAGCTTGTTGCACGCTTGTCCTAATTATTTGTAAAACTTGTTATCATTATAAATAAAATTTCAACTTAAAAACAACAACAATCCCAACATTTTCTTTTATTCTAAGAGAATATACTACCAAAAAAAAACATTTTCTTTTATTTGAAGAGTATATACTATAAATAAAAAAATTAAAAAATAACAACAACAAAAACAACAATATTTTTCTTTTATTCGAAACATATATACTAAAAAAAAAAAAAAAAAAAAAAAAAATCATCATTTTCATTTTCTTTTTTTTTTTAGGTATATTATCCACTACAAAGAAAAAAAAAATAAAAAAATAAAACCATAAAAATAAGACAAATCAAAACTCACAAAAGCAAAGCTAACTAAGAACTTATACGCTCCAAAATCTGGGTCGGCGTGCACTACTCTAAAAGCTCCAAACAACTTCCACTATTGAAGTTTGCGCCATCAATTTAAAATATACGTGCTGGTCTAACTACCTTGTGAAACATTCTAGCATATGTTCTACCTCATTACAAAGTCACGATCTTCATCTAGGAAATCTGAAGTTAAAAAACCCATATTGAAAAACTTAAGTTTTCACGGACATACCACGTAAGAGTGTTCAGACAAAAGCACATGTCTAAATTTATGTGCTTTCTCTTTCCTATTGTGTGATAACACGAGGAGGCTTGTAGAGTTAACCAGCATTGTTTCATTCCGTTCAGTTTCGACACTGTTGGTTTCTTGGAACAACAATCTGTTAAGCTCCTTAAGTGATTGCAGATAGTTATGGACTACAACCTAATGACAGTTGGTTCTAACGAGTTTGTATTCAGGAGGATAGGATTTGCAGTTCAGAAAGGACTTGCATCACAGCTTGTTGCACGCTTGTCCTAATTATTTGTAAAATTTGTAATCATTATAAATAAAATTTCCACTAAAAAACCACAACAAAACCAATATTTTATTTTATTCGAAGAGAATATACAACAAAAAACATTTTCTTTTATTTGAAGAGTATATACTATAAATAAAAAAAATAAAAAAATAACAACAACAACAACAACATTTTCTTTTATTCGAAGAGTATATACTACAAAAAAAACTACCAAAAAAACAAAAAAAACAAAAAAAAAACAACAACATCATAATTTTCTTTTTTTCGTAGATTATACACTACAAAAAAAAAAAAAATAATAAAAATAAATCCCTATAAAAATAAGACAAATCAAAATCTCACAAAAGCAAAGCTAAATCGAACTTATTCTCGCTTCAAATACAAATCTGATTCAGCGTGCACTACTCTAAAAGCTCCAAACAACTTCCACTTTTGAAGTTTAGCCATCAATTTAAAATATACATGTTGGTCTAACTACCTTGTGAAACATTCTTGCATATGTTCTACCTCATCCCACAAAGTCCACGATCTTCATCTAGGAAATCTGAAGTTAAAAACCCATATTGAAAAACTTAAGTTTTCACGGACATACCTCTGGGGAGGCTTTTAGAGTTAACCAAAGATTGTTTCATTTCGTTCGGGGCAGGACCTTGAGAGTTGGTTTCTTGGCACAACAATCTGTTGGTGGAACAAGCTCCTTAAGTGATTGCAGATAGTTATGGACTACAACCAAATGACAGTTGGTTCTAACAAGTTTGTATTACGAGGAGGATAGGATTTGCGATTCGAAAGGACTTGCGTCCCCAACTTGTTGTTGCGCTTGTCCTAATTATTTGTAAAATTTGTTATCATTATAAATAAAATTTCAACTTAAAAAACAACAACAAAACCAACATTTTTTCTTTTATTCAAGAGAATATACTAAAAAAAAACATTTTCTTTTATTTGAATAGTATATACTATAAAAAAAAAATGAAAAAAATAATAACAACAAAACAACAATATTTTCTTTTATTACTAAAAAAAGTATATACTAATAAAAAAAATAAATCATAAAAAAAATTTTCTTTTTTTTAAGTAGATTATCCACTACAAAACAAAAAAATAAAAATAAAAATAAAACCCTATAAAAATAAGACAAATCAAAAACTCACAAAAGCAAAGCTAACGAACTTATTACGCTTTCAAATACAACGAAGGCGTGCACTACTCAAAAGATCCAAACAACTTCCCACTATTGAAATTTGGCGCCATCAATTTAAAATATCGTCCCGGTCTAACTACCTTGTAAAACATTAGCATATGTTCTACCTCATTACAAAATCCGCGATGTTCATCTAGGAATCTGAAGTTAAAAACCCATATTAAAAACTAAAGTTTTTCACGGACATACCACGTAAGAGTGTTCAGACAAAAGCACATGTCTCAATTTATGTGCTTTCTCTTTCCTATTGTGTGATAACACGAGGAGGCTTTTAGAGTTAACCAACATTGTTTCATTCCGTTCAGTTTCGACACTGTTGGTTTCTTGGCACAACAATCTGTTAAGCTCCTTAAGTGATTGCAGATAGTTATGGACTATAACCTAATGATAGTTGGTTCTAACGAGTTTGTATTCAGGAAGATAGGATTTGCAGTTCAGAAAGGACTTGCGTCACAGCTTGTTGCACGCTAGTCCTAATTATTTGTAAAACTTGTTATCATTATAAATAAAATTTCAACTTAAAAACAACAACAAAACCAACATTTTCTTTTATTCGAAAAGAATATACTACAAAAAAAAACATTTTCTTTTATTTGAAGAGTATATACTATAAATTAAAAAATAATAAAAAAAAATAACAACAATAACAACAACAACAATATTTTCTTTTATTCGAAGAGTATATACTAAAAAAAAAATATAAAAAAAAAAAAAATAAAAAAAAACAACATCATCATTTACTTTTTTTCGTAGATTATCCTACAAAAACAAAAAAATAAAAATAAAAATAAATCCCTATAAAAATAAGGCAAATCAAAAACTCACAAAAGCAAAGCTAACTGAACTTATTCTGCTCAAATACAGTCCCGTGCACTACTCTAAATGCTCCAAACAACTTCCACTTTTGAAGTTTACGCCATCAATTCAAAATATACATGTTGGTCTAACTACCTTGTGAAACATTCATCCATATGTTCTACCTCATTACAAAGTCACGATCTTCATCAAGGAAATCTGAAGTTAAAAATCCCATATTGAAAAAATTAAGTTTTCACGCACATACCACGTAAGAGTGTTCAGACAAAAAGTACATGTCTTATTTTATGTGCTTTCTCTTTCCTATTGTGTGATAACACGAGGAGGCTTGTAGAGTTAACCAGCATTGTTTCATTCCGTTCAATTTTCGACACTGTTGGTTTCTTGGAACAACAATGTTAAGCTCCTTAAGTGATTGCAGATAGTTATGGACTACAACCTAATGACAGTTGGTTCTAACGAGTTTGTATTCAGGAAGATAGGATTTGCAGTTCAGAAAGGACTTGCGTCACAGCTTGTTGCACGCTTGTCCTAATTATTTGTAAAATTTGTAATCATTATAAATAAAATTTCCACTAAAAAACCACAACAAAACCAATATTTTATTTTATTCGAAGAGAATATACAACAAAAAAAAAACATTTTCTTTTATTTGAATAGTATATACTATAAATAAAAAAAAAAAAAAAATAACAACAACAACAACAACAACAACAACATTTTCTTTTATTCGAAGAGTATATACTAAAAAAAAAAAAAAAAAAAAAACAACATCATAATTTTCTTTTTTTCGTAGATTATACACTACAAAAACAAAAAAAAAAAATAAAAATAAAAATAAAACCCTATAAAAATAAGACAAATCAAAAACTCACAAAAGCAAAGCTAACTGAACTTATTCTGCTCAAATACAGTCGCGTGCACTACTCTAAAAGCTCCAAACAACTTCCACTATTAAAGTTTGCGCCATCAATTTAAAATATACGTGTTGGTCTAACTACCTTGTGAAACATTCTTTGATATGTTGTTCTACCTCATTACAAAGTCACGATCTTCATCTAGGAAATCAAGTTAAAACCCATATTGAAAAACTTAAGTTTTCACGCGGACATACCACGTAAGAG
The DNA here is from genome assembly GCF_015680905.1 of Coptis chinensis. Lineage (NCBI taxonomy): Eukaryota > Viridiplantae > Streptophyta > Magnoliopsida > Ranunculales > Ranunculaceae > Coptis > Coptis chinensis. The sequence goes on along the minus strand of NW_028238151.1, from coordinate 108,194 downwards.
TGTTGGACAAAAGCACATGTCTCAATTTATGTGCTTTCTCTTTCCTATATGTGATAACACGAGGGAGGCTTTTAGAGTTAACCAAAGATTGTTTCATTTCGTTCGGTTCACCTTTGTTGGTTTCTAAGCACAACAATGTTAAACTCTTAAGTGATTGCAGATTGTTATGGACTACAACCTAATGACACGGTTGGTTCTAACGAAGTTTGTATTACGGAGGATAGGATTTGCAGTTCGAGAAAGGATTTGCGTCCAAATTTTGCAGACGACGCTTGTCCTAATTATTTGTAAAACTTGTTATCATTATAAATAAAATTTCAACTTAAAAACAACAACAAGCCCAACATTTTCTTTTATTCGAAGAGAATATACTACCAAAAAAAAACATTTTCTTTTATTTGAAGAGTATATACTATAAATAAAAAAATAAAAAAATAATAACAACAAAAACAACAATATTTTTCTTTTATTCGAAGAGTATATATAAAAAAAAAAAAAAAAAACATCATCATTTTCTTTTTTTCGTAGATTATCCACTACAAAAACAAAAAAAATAAAAATAAAAATAAAACCCTATAAAAATAAGACAAATCAAAAACTCACAAAAGCAAAGCTTAATCGAACTTATTCTCGCTTCAAATACGGTCGGGTGCCTTCTTCTAAAAGCTCCAAACAACTTCCATTATTGAAATTTCGTCATCAATTTAAAATATACGTCTTTGGTCTAACTACCTTGTAAAACATTCTAAAGATATGTTCTACCTCATTACAAAGTCACGATCTTCATCTAGAAAATCAAGTTAAAAACCCATATTGAAAAACTTAAGTTTTTGGCGGACATACCACGCTTAGTAAAGTGTTTCAAAAAAGCACATATCTAAATTTATGTGCTTTTCTTTTCCTATCAGGTGATAACACGAGGAGGCTTTAGAGTTAACCAAAGATTGTTTAATTAGATTCGGTTTGACATCTGTTGGTTTCTAAGACAACAACTGTTAAGGTTCTTAAGTGATTGCAGATAGTTATGGACTACAACCTATCGATTGATTGGTTCTAACGAGTTTGTATTACGAGGAGGATAGGATTTGCGATTCAGAAAGGACTTGCGTCCACGACTTTTGCAAGCTTGTCCTAATTATTTGTAAAACTTGTTATCATTATAAATAAAATTTCAACTTAAAAAACAACAACAAAACCAACATTTTCTTTTATTCAAGAGAATATACTAAAAAAAATATTTTCTTTTATTTGAAGAGTATATACTAAAAAAAAAAAAAAAAAACAACAACAACAACAACAACAACAACAATATTTTATTTTTTATTCAAGAGTATATAAAAAAAAAAAAAAAAAAAAACAACAACAACAACAACAACAACAACATAATAATTTTCTTTTTTTTCGTAGATTATACACTACAAAAACAAAAAAAAAATAATAAAAATAAAACCTTATAAAAATAAGACAAATCAAAAACTCACAAAAGCAAAGCTAACTCGAACTTATTCTCGCTTCAAATACAATTCGGCACACTACTCTAAAGCTCCAAACAACTTCCACTATCAAGTTTTGCCATCAATTTAAAATATCGTGTTGGTCTAACTTCTTGTGAAACATTCTTCAGATATGTTCTCTACCTCATTTACAAAGTCACGATCTTCATCTAGGAAATCGAAATTAAAACCCATATTGAAAAACTTAAGTTTTCACTTAACATACCACGTAAGAGTGTTTAGACAAAAGCACATGTCTCAATTTATGTGCTTTCTTTCCCTATCATGTGATAACACGAGGAGGCTTTTATAGTTAACCAAAGATTGTTTCATTTCGTTTAGTTTCGACATTTATTGGTTTCTAAGACAACAATCTGTTAAGCTCCTTAAGTGATTGCAGATAGTTATGAACTACAACCTAACGAGCGGTTGGTTCTAACGAGTTTGTATTACGGAGGAGATAGGATTTTAGGTTCGAAGAAAAGACTTCATGTCACAAACTTCTTGACGCTTGTCCTAATTATTTGTAAAATTTGTTATCATTATAAATAAAATTTCAACTTAAAACAACAACACAAGCCCAACATTTTTTTTTATTCAAGAGAATATACTACCAAAAAAAAAAACATTTTCTTTTATTTGAAGAGTATATTCTATAAATAAAAAAAATAAAAAAATAACAACAACAAAAACAACAATATTTTTCTTTTATTCGAAGAGTATATATATTAAAAAAAAAAAAAATAAATAAAAAAAAAAAAAAAAAAAAAAAAAAAAAAAAACATCATCATCATTTTCTTTTTTTCGTAGATTATACATTACAAAAACAAAAAAAATAAAAATAAAGATAAAACCCTATAAAAATAAGACAAATCAAAAACTCACAAAAGCAAAGCTAACTGAACTTATTCTATTTCCCAAATCTGATCGGCGTGCACTACTCTAAATGCTCCAAACAACTTCCACTATTGAAGTTTGCGCCATCAATTTAAAATATACGTGCTGGTCTAACTACCTTGTGAAACATTCTAGCATATGTTCTACCTCATTACAAAGTCACGATCTTTATCTAGGTTTCACCCTAATCTTCCATTTCTCAAATATTATTTTGAAATTCCATACCTCAATACATATTCAGCAAATCGCTTCCAACGTAGACATTACACAATCAAAAACTCTTGCAGGGCCTAAATATTGCAACTAAGTGCAATATTCCCAGGAACACTCTGGCAGTCAAAGTTGAATAGAGTATCGCTAGTTACTTAGTTGTTAATGTTCATTTCCCTAGGTAGTACAAGTAAATGAGAAACAGGTAAAATACCAGCTGGTGTAAACCTTCAATCCAACGTCGTGAATATCCAATCTAAATCAATTTTTCTTTTCAAACTACGATTGATTGAATTGGTGTCACATTGGCACCATCTTAAATAGTAAATCTGGAGAACGCAGACGCGGTCTAAGGTGTGGACTGTGGAGAACGCACCTCAATATTCTTATCATATTTACATTATTATTTCCTCCGCAAATTCCTGAGGAGACATCCGGAAGGACACCATCAACTAATGATGTTGGATTGTTGGAGTAATAGATGAACTTACATTGGATGATTATTCCAGATGGAAAGAGGTAAAAATCAAATATGCCTACTCATGAACATGAAGCTGCCCACAAACCATTTGCTCCGGCTGGACTGAGCAACCTTCTCCTGGTAGTAACTGTTTATCCAACCTTTAATCAGTTTGATCTCTGATTCCCTTTGCTCGACTAACCAATCAGGATCCTCATCTGTTGAAGCACGCAAATCTATGTGATGGGCACCTAAGTAACAGCGAAAAAACAATATTACTAGTTTACTACTTCATAAAATAACATTGATAATTAATTTAATCAAAACTGTATACTAGGAAGAAGGGGGAAATAAACAAATGTGAATAATCATTCGACTAAGAACGCATTTGGGTGTTGCTTAATCGATTTTGAACCCTTTTTGTTGGTAAAATGCCTGAATAGAGGTAGCAATAACGAGCATTCAGCTTCTTCGTCTTTCAAGTGGACCTCAACGCATATGTAGCAGATAACAATCGTTTAGTATTGTTATACCAAAGCAAGAGCCAGTATAGAAACTCATTTCTTGACTCAGGATATTAACATAATCCATCAATATGGTTCTATCTTTAAGTGCCAAAAAGATCTCACATGAAAAACAAATGTAGTATAGAAGATGGTCAATAAATGAATGAAACTTTCTCAGAAAAATACCTTCGCTTGTAACAAGGGCAATGATAGTATCAGATATGTTTTCCAGAACACTACAACAAACATAGAACCACATCAGGTTATCCGTTATAGATAACTCGTCAGTAAATAATTCTGCTGGATACAAGCTCACCCGCCACCGCTCCATGGATCTAGCAACCCATTTGAGAATATTATGTTGCTTCCAAACATCTTCAAGGTGCTCCTCAGATCCTTTACAAAAGAACGGAAATGTGTGAAAATCCACTGTAGCAATACAGAAAACATTTTAACCTCTGTAGTCACCTAAATGCACTAAAGAGCCAATAATTACTTAAATGCAGCAGACTCATTTATCTTCTTGAACATCCAACCCAGATATCTTTCCGTGATGAGAAAACAATATAAATTATTTGAAGGTTTCTTCTCGTGAATAGTAGTTTATTTTACTCTGAAGTACAACTTTTTTCAAATTAATTGATAGTGTATTTGCAACCATTTAGTGGAAAATCTGGACCAAATCTGCAAATATAGAAATACATATGACTACAGAATATTCACCTATACCAGCAGCTCTACCCCATTCCCCCCACCCCACCCCAAAACTACACATTTTCCCTTAAGCTGCTGTATTATTGTAACAGACCTAAAGTGTCACCATAGGAAGTCAAAAATGTGTTTGTAGTCATTAAGTTCTGTGTTTCATAAGGTCATACCTCACCACTTCAGTATACAGTTTAGAATGCAAGAAGCCTTATCCGGTCAGCTGAGTAAATAAGATATGCTGAGAAAATGATAGAGGGGTTTTGAGTATATAATGGGTTGTTGCCTTACATTTCCACCAAATTCTGTTGTTATCCACCTAGGTCTTGGCTTGGTACCAAACTCTTTTAAGCACTGTTCTTCATATGAAGCGTAATCAAAATCATACGTGGGAAACATGCTGTTGTTTCGGCTACTGGACATTGGCATTACCATCTCAGTGCAAGCCTGAATAGAACAATTCAAATAAAGAACTCAAATTGGATGGTAAATCTTTCCTAAACTCGAAGATGGAACAATCAATCAGTTGTCCGCCAGCAGACCTGCCAATCCCAACCACTCATTCCGTGAGGATCATCTCCCAAATCAAAGCACTCGACAGTGCCAGTATAATTGTAATAGATGCTTACTCCCGCAAAAACACGCTCTAAAACACTAGCCCCTTCAGGATAACTGTCAATCTTTTTGCATACCTGTAAAACAAAGATACTAAGCATTATGACATTTACCAATCATGACAAAGCCACCTTGAAGAATTTAAGAAAATGGATAAATTGCACTTTTAAAGAAACTATGTTTTCCAAAGCTTAATCAACCGCATATGCAATAGAATATATTCAACTCAAACAAGAAACTACACTTTTGAGACACAGCAGTGACTTTTGCATTAATCAATAGATGCTTCCATAGCGGACCTCCAAATTAGGTTCACCTCTTTAATCGGGTGGCCTGGTAATGGCATCATAAAGCTGGAAGGGTACGGGTAATCCACCATTGCCAAATAACTATAAGCAGCGCTCAGCCAGTCCGAAAGATCTTCACTGCTATTCAGTCTCCTGAAATTTGTGTTTCATTAGCTGAGAACTGAGATGTCAAAATTAAGTAAACCATAATAAACTAATAGAAAATAGAAATCACATGGTTAAGACATTTGTGCAAATTATTCTGAACAACTTTTCTCAAATGCATTGGGTTTCAATCTTATATTCTTACTGGCACAAGTGGAATTTCCTGGTAAGACGCAGTAGCCCATCATTATCCTCGCCCTCAACTTCTAATTCTTCCCATGACTTCTTTATGGTATTAAAGCAACTCACACTTTCACGCTACATAGATTAGAGACAGACACAGTACACAATACACCACCATAATCAGAAAACAAACAGTATGAGAAATGCACGATGATTGACAGACCTTGAAATCGTTTGAGACAAGGTCATAAAACGTTTCCTTGGGCACAATATCTTCAAATTGCAGTATGGGTGCTGAAGAAGCAAGCGCACCAATTGCAATATGTGGATACTTTAACCTCATCCACGCTGCTAACACTAATTCACCGAAAAAAAAACAAAAACAAAACGCTCAAAAACTAAAAAGCCCACGCCTTTTTTTTCACATGGCCAACTAATGGAAAATATTACAAGATATAAGATAGATATTCCTCATACTTCCACCATAAGATCCACCAAATAACACAACTGGACAATCCTGGGCGGACAAATTGTGTTTCAAATCAGTGATTAGAACTGCAAAATCAGCCAGTGCCTGTTCAGCTGTAAGATGGGATAAAGAATCTGCACTCTCATACGCCTTCTCCTTACTGCCATATGGCATCGACTCCCCATAATACCTATGCTGGCAGTAACAACCACAAGAGCCTAGTAAAGATACTAAATTTGGATCAATAAAAATGTAGTACACAGAAGCATAAAATTACTTCGGGGAAGACGACCAAGGCGCCAAAGAGAGGAGAGATTTCCCAAACGAAGCCAGTATTTGAAGCGAACCATTCAATGTCCCCTTCGTTGCCACAGTATAAGAATATGGGGCCCAATCGAGTGGGGCCGAACCAATGATCATCATTGATGAGATAACGTTGCTGGAATGTTGGGAGGTTGTTAGAGAAGCTGAAATGGTCTAGTGTTTGAGTGAAATATAGGATGTCGTATTTGTAAGATTTATCATTAGTGGTTTCGGGTTTGTTGAGCTTTCCAGGAAAACGAGGCAATGCTGCTGCTGACAATACTACTACTAGTAAAGAGAATGAGAAGAAATATATCGCTTGTTGGTACTTCTACTGATCATAGTTAAGTTTTGCTAGTAAAAATTGTGGGGACGAAAGAAGCAAAGATTGAGTCCGGATCTTATCTGCTCCCGATGGATCAAAAATACAGATCCTCCTTTTGTTGTCAGCTGGAGTTTCTCTACCTTCAATTGGGCACTCTTTGTGGTGGATTCATTTTTGTTGTTCTATTAGGCCCAAATATTGTTATATATGGGCACATGGCAACCAACCTTTTTTTTTTTTGGGTAAAAAAAATTTTATTACATACACAGATGCATTCCTTGAACGACCATATTTAAAATATGAGCCATAGAGAACAAGCAATAATAGACAATGTGTAAACCATTTTATTTTTACCCAAAGTTAGGTATGCACAACCAATTTGCAAAACGACATAATAATAAAATCAAAAAAATAAATTATTTTAAATTTGGGCTATCGGTGTCTTTGGGGTTGGGGTTATTTTCACTAAAAAAAATGTGTTTTTTTTTGGGTTATTTGAATTTGAGATGTGTTTTTTCAAGTGATTTCAAAACCGGCTATCCTAGATAGGGATGGCTCCTAAATGTCTTATATCCTACACCCACCAAATTGCATTGGGCAGTCTCCAACCTAAGGCCAACAACTAAGTTCAATAGCAATAGCCCAATCATCTTCTGGTTACAAGCAGAAATTGAGGCATAGTAGAAATCTTCAGTATGTGTTTTCTTAATTAGGTTTACAAACACAATTTCAACTTATCTATCATTTTGTGACATGTACAAGGTGGCAATACTTGTGTAAGCATTTGAAACTTATATTGTCACATTTCTCATTTCAATATACATGATTTTAATGTCTATTCCAATGATTAGTGGGGTACATCGGACAAAGAAGAAGACCGGAAGGAAGCCTTGTCAAACCAATGTAAAGTAGATCACCTCAAATCTATTAAGCTTCATACATGCGGAGGTTCTACGAATGAACTTAAGCTTCCATCTTGAATATCCTACCTATATTAATATCCTTTTCGATTTCCCAATATGCTCATAGGGAGTCACATCAGCAAATGTTTAAAAAAAGTTCCTACTTAAATAATAATTACTATGTTGATTACCAAATCAGCCTTATTATTGGTGTGTTTAGCAATTTATAAAAAACCCTTTAATTGGTCTTTTCACATGATTAGGAAAAAAAAAAACCAAATATATGCCCTTTTAATTGGTCTTTTCACATGATTAGGAAATTAAAAAAAACCAAATATACGCCCTATTATATTATTTGAGTTATACGTTGGGGCTAATTCAATAATTAATCACTGAAAATAGAAACAACATTTCCCTTCGTAAAACACTCCAAACTCTCTCACACAAAAAAAAAAAACATAGCAGCATCTCTCAAGTCACAAATCTCTATCTCCAATCTAGCTCTCTCTATCTAAAGAAGAAGGGATTGCTTCAAGACCCATTGTCTCACAGCATGCAAACAACAAGAGGTAACAAACTGTTTCTTTGAATACCCATCCTTTTGTTTTTGATATTTGATTCCTTCTCTCTCATTTGATCTTCTGAAATTGGTAAGTTTACTTTGTTCTTCTTCAATCAATCAACATGAACATCAACAAGAATTTTGCGTTTTTCTTTTCTTATTGTTTGGTTAAAGATTTTATTTTTTTATATGAATACAGATCAAGAAGTTGATCATTCACATGAAAGATTGGAGTTTGGGTAATGGATAGAATTGATAGTATATGGAACCTAAACTATATTATCTTCTCAAATTATCTACCTTCATCGGATTCGAAAATGGCCATTTCTAGCGAGGTGTTTTTCAGGTGAGATTTATCACTCTTTTACACATTATTTTTGCGGGTTTTTTTAATGATTGTCAAATTCCTCGAGTATTATTGCTCTATTACTGAGTTCCAAGCTTTCTCCACTTTCCACCATTTGCTCACTGCATTCTGCATATGTTTCGTTCTACATATTTTAAACTTACTATGTGTCGTTTGAGTAAATTAAGAAGGCAGGCTCGCCATCACAAACAGTGATAGAAACTTGGAAAGTATATCCAAACACTTTTTCTTATAACACCTGCATGTACATATTAATTGAGTTTCTCTTGGATTTTAATTTTTTGTAGTTAACTTACATGTACTTTGGTAATGGTTTCAATGAAAAATAGTGCACTAGCATCTACTCCAAAATTTCTTAAGATTTTGTAGTCGTTACTCTATGTTTTTTTTTTTTTTTACTTTGATTGCTATTTCATTTTCTTTTTATATTTCATTCATTTGTATGAAGGATCTATGAAAATTCTCTAAATATTGAACGTTGTACTTGGATTTGGTTTCGAAGACTGTGGATTAGAAATATCAATGGGTACATTCCAATATGCTTTCACAGTTACATTATTTGTACTTACCCAAAAAAAAAAAAAAAAAAAATTGATATTTAAGTCAATCTCATGTTTCTGTGTGTTTGATCTCTATTGCTGAACTACAATTAAGTTGTTCTCAATTGCGTTGTTCTGATTTCAGTGTTTGTTCCAGGGTAGTGGTATGACTTACTGAATCGAGTTGCTATACGAAGATGGGGTCAGATACGTTTAGTGATAGTCAAATGTACACTACAGTTTTAGTATGCTAGCTAGCTAGCACCTATCTTGCTCTTAGCTTTCATTACAATCTGACTATAGGTTTGTATTCATTTAAAACTATTTTTCTCATTAACTTTGGAGTAATTAAGAAATCAAGTGATGGTGCTAGCCTTGCACTCATAACTATTATTGGAGTTGTTTTTGGATTTATTGTTGATATTTCATTCCCATCTCTTTTAGTACGTTATACCAAGGTAATATAATGTGAATTTCTTTATATCCTTACTCTTTTTTCTCAAGGATATATGGAAGGTGATGTTATTGGATATTATATTAGTTTGCCTGATAGGGATTTGTATGCGCCGAAAGTGCCGAATATGGTGAGGTAAGGGGCAGATTGCATTTTCTGCATACCAAAAGGAAAATTCAAGCAAAGTTGTACCAAGTATGTCAGTGGTTAACATAATAATTTTAATTTGAAGAATGTAGGTAGACTTCTACATTGCTTAATATATTTGAGTCTATTTATTTCTCGCTTAATGTTCCTTGAGCTATTATGCTCCAATAGACTTCTGTTTTTTGTGTTTGAATTATAATAGTAAATGCAGTAGGCACACATTGGGTAAGATGGTTATGTGGCTAAATCCCTCAAAATTTTGAGTTGATATTAAGGATTTATTCAGAGATAAGTGTATTGGGAACATGATACAGTTGTATGTGAGATTTACAAATAACAAGATCATTTTAATCTGTGACCATATGTGGGTTAAATCAGTTCTTTATTTGGTAGAGGGAGACACAAGCATAAGTTGGGGAAGACATTTTGGACGGAGATGATGGATGGGGTTAAGAAACTCAAATGTGTATTAAATTATTAATAGACCATACCTTCATGAGGGACATGTGGAAGTGGTGACATGGTGACCACCCATCTAAAGCTAAACTTGGATATGAAGTTTTAGTGGAATTACATGTGCAATTGTTGTTTAAGTTGTTGTTCAAGACCTATATAACTAAATGCAGTTGTTTAGTAGTTTTGTGTAGATTAAAGGATTCTCGATTCCTCTCAAACTCTAAAATCAGGCTCTCGACTCACTTTCATATATTGATCATTTTATAAAGAGATAACTTACAGACATACTACATGTTTACGTTGGTTAAGCTTACCTTGGTTAACAGAAAAACAATACTTAAAAAACAAAAAAGACTATTAACATGAGCAACACCGCCAAATTATATAGAAAGCAACCGGAAGGTAACTGTCACTTGTCACTGAGGCCATATGTAAAGCTTAAAAGTCCAATTGAAATTGAAAGAAAATCATGGCTTGATTATGTAAGAGTAATAAAATGTCTTAATTTGAATTAAAAATCACCCTTTAAATTGGAGTTCATATAATCTTATTAGAGGGAATGCAATATATGTAAAGTTCACTTACAGTTTTGTACGCTATGTAGAATTGAGCATTTAATGTTGTTCTTATCTATTATCGCATAGTTGTATATCATCATTTATTTCAGTTTTGTACTTTGCATGATCTTATCATGTCAAGCTCAGCTTAGTTAACTTAATTTTATAATTGTTATTAGTGTCGGTGACAAAATGGTGTTGATGGGCAAGCAACCAGATGAAATTTTCTATCATTTCTATCAACTAGAAGGTGGATTGATTGAGATACTTAGGCGGTCAAGTTCCAATCAATAGAAAAGGCTTCGTTAGAAAAGCTCTTGGTTAGATGGGTGGGTTGATGCAGTCTGTAAGGATTGGTGAGACAAGGATCAGAGAAATCGCAATGTACCTCTTGGATTGTGATCACTCGATCTACTAATGTTCCACATACTGCCTTGGGCAAGATCATACATTATGTTTTCAACTTCAATGAAGGGATGGATGAGAAGAAATAGGTGAGCAAGATGAGCACGATTGCAACGTTCGACTGTTTGAGTAGTTTATTCTACATGACTTTGATGCACATAATGGGACCTCAAGTTTTCCCGTTGCTGTTGTACATAGAACTGGGATTTTAAATATAAATCAAAATCTTTTGGTTCCATTGACTGAAGATTTGTTTCATGATTGCAGAATATCTTTGTAAGTGTATCACCTAGGATGCCAATGGATACCCAATTATCCAGAACCGAACCGAACCAAATGTAATTTTTACTTAAAAAAATTATAGGAAGTTAACTGGATCCAACACTTGGACAGTGACCATATACTCTGGCTTTAAATGTTTTTAGGATTTAACATTAACAAAATTATTTCATCTTACTCCGTAAGCAATCTCAGTTTATTTTCTTTCTTTCTAATTATTTATTTTTTTGGTAACAATAAGCAATCATATAGGTTGCTAAGAATAATCAGGTCGAACAAGCATAAACTATTTGACAACAGAACAAAGAAAACGAACTTAGAATAAAGAAAACAAAATCTATATCAAGATGAGTATGTGCACTGAACAAGGTGGACAAAAGTCTCGGTTTCCTTAATTTGGACGGTGTGTGATTAAGAAAGAAAGAGAGAAAAGAAAATAAAATGGCAAACAAAGTGCACATATCGCATACCAACATGGTCGGCTGGCCGTGAAGACAGGGAAATGACATCGAACAAAAGAAAATAAAAAAAATTGCAACGAAATAAAAGTTATAAACCTTATCTCATATCATATCCGTCATTGTTAACTTCTTCACCCAATAATCATCGTCACTATAAAGAATCGAATGCCCATCATACCAAATCATTGGTAGGGTCTAAAGGTCCCAAACTTTTTGTCTCCTCCGCACTCCCACGTGATATTCTCCACATGGCACTCTTCTCTTCATGACAAGTATTATTTCTCAATTTTTGGGTTGCGACTTTACTTTATCCACTTGCGGAAAATAAATGGAAAATGCTATAATGACGCCAAGACACATCCTCCACAGTGGTCAGCCAAGTAGGATTATACTTGTTTTTCAATTGGGATTCTGGATGAGAATTTAGATTTGATTTTCTAAGATAAGATTTTAGTGAATGAATCACAATAGCCTGATGCCTAATAGGTCACATTACCTTGTCATTTTGAAATGTGCTTTAGATAACGCAACACATTTGACTATTAATGTATATGAATAAATAGTACATACACTGCGTAGAAGTCAATGATCTATTATGCTTGCATACTTGCGCCAAACCCATAAGATTTTTTCTTGGATGTTTCTTTGTTAGTCAAAATCTTTCTGACGATTACAGAAAGCGTCCAGTAATTGCTCAGGTTTGGGGCAAGCCTTGCAGCAGGATTCGACACACTTTTGATGATGGTGATTTTCTTCCTTTCATGATTTAATAAATTATTATGCGTTTAAAGAAATCTCTACAGATTGCCGACTTTCTCGAATCCCATCTCACCAGCCAAATAGTATATTTCTAATACTTCTCTACATATTCGTAATATATCTTTTTATTTAATTATTTAGTAATGTCTTTCTACTAGGGCTGATAATGGGTTGGATATTTAAAAATTCAGAACCGTTCCATTTTTCAACAATGTAGATCCAGAACCGTACCAGACTTAAATGAAAATTTGAAATTGAGAATCGGACCGAATTTTTTTTCTTGATTCTGGACCTGATCCGTTCCAAACCAATAACCTTAATTTGGACTGGGTGGACCGGGTCTTCTGTAATTGGATCCTAATTTCCGTTATATGCAGATATTAGAAAATTAATTCTTTTACTAAATATAAACAATGCACATAAATAAAATAAAATAAACAACACATAAATAAAAGAAGAAAATTTTCATTACTCAATGAAAAGCCAATACAAGAGCTTACAATCTTGCACTCTATGCCCACTCTTCTTTATTAAAAATAATAATAAATAATGGGAAATTACATACATCCCTTTTTTTTTTTTTTTTTTTTTTGATGCAATTCATACTATTTATATTTATCAAACTTAAGCAACCCCCCTTACAGCCATACAGGAACACAGTTTGTAGCAACCATACAATTCGGAAGATCAGAGTTACCTAGCTGCTGATAGGCCCAGGCAGCTAGGGAGTCTGCATCCCCATTGAAATCCCTACTAATCCATTTAAACTCTACAGAGTTACTAACAGGTACCAGAGAGATAATATATTTTGTCATGGCTTCCCATTCCCATCGACATAGGTGTCCTTGTAGTGCCCTGATCACCTCCTTGTTATCGCCTATACACACAAAATGTGGCTTCCCAAGTTTTCTTGTTTGCAAAACCATGAACTTCGGTGCTTCCATTCAAAGATCACCGCTCCGATGGTTCTAAATCTTCTTACTGTTGCTGATAATGATGCATCCATCATCATCGTCTCTTGCCCGCCTCTGCCCATCATCCCCATCCCAATTCCCTGTGAAAAGAAGCATCAAAGCTTATTATAATGCTATCATTTGGAATAATAGGAAAAAGTTCCTCAAAACTATGTTTAAGGATGGTTGAGTTAGGAGTAGGGTTGAGATGTTCTTCTCTGAAGGCCTTGTAGCACTTGTCTGCCTGGCTGCTGCTTTTCCTGAGAATTCTTTCTCTGTTAGCCTTTCTGTTCTCAAATTTGAGCTCATTTCTGGAGGTCCATATGTGATATAGGATAAAGGCCATGTGTATCCCAGCCAGCGCTTGGTCACTTTCCTTACTGCAGCTCCACAAGATCAGCCTATCCAATCTCTGTCTTATAGGGAGATGCTGTGGTGTCCTCAGCCCTAATATAGAGCCATACCATACCGTTCTTGTCCATTCACAAGTGAAGAACAGATGTTCAGCTGTTTCCAACTCCCTTAAACAAAATGGGCATGATAATTCCCCTTTTATCTTTCTTTCTGCCAGAATGTCTCCCATTGGAAGCATATGCATGTATAGCTTCCATATGAACATCTGAATAAAAGCTGGTAATGGGGATTTCCACACCTGGGTGAGGGAGTGGGGATTGCAGCTTGAACTTTGACCCACCTCATCCTCAGGTTTAAGGAACCTATATGCTGATTTAGCAGTTAGTTGCCCATACTTGTCCCCATTCCACTTCATCTTGTCAGCCAAGGTTTGCTCAGGTCTAACTTTGATATTTAGAATGTGGTTGCTCAGGTAAGGATCAAAATGATTCCTTATCTTAGTTTCATCCCACCCACTTTTATCATTCAAGAACAGCTCCGAGACCACCTTGTTCTGTAGGCTAGGGGTTTCCACCCCCAGTTCTTTCAGGGTAACTGGTTGATTCTTATATTTCAGCCATGGGTCTTTGATCAGAGAAATTGTTTCCCCATTCCCAATCCCCCATATTAAGCCCCCACTAATGGCATTGAATGCTTTGTGTATGCCTTTCCAAAAGTAGGAGGCTTTGTCAGGGGGTTTGGCTACATCTCCAATCCATTTCTTTCCATATATGCTGAACAAGGTTCTTGTCCATAAGGAAGAAACATCAGTAGCAGCCTTCCATGGCAGCTTTGCAAGGATAGCCATGTTCATATCCCTAGCCTTCCTTAATCCCAAACCTCCAACTTTTTTTGGTTGACAGAGAGAGTCCCACCCTTTGGTATGGACACTTTTAGTTTGTTCTTTCCCAGACCACCAGAAATCCCTACATGCTCTGTCAATCTTATTGCAAGTTGCCACAGGGAGCAGATAAGTTGACATAGCATACAGAGGTATGGTCTGAGCCACTGCTTGGATAAGAGTTGTTCTCCCAGCTTGGGACAACACCTTAGCTTTCCAACCTTTTATCTTAGTATGAATCTTATCTACCAGGTAGTCAAAGTCCTCAGACTTTTTCCTTGATAGCATAATAGGCACCCCGGATATTTCTCTTTTGGAGAGAAGTTTCGATTTTCCAAAACCTCTTGAGTTTTGACTTTTGTCTATAGTTGACATTCCTCCTGAAGAAGACACTAGACTTTTCATAATTTATTTTTTGCCCTGAGGCAGCACAGTAATCATCCAGAATATTCTTCAGATATCCACTTTCCACCACATTTGCTTTAGTGAACAGAATCAAGTCATCTGCATATAGCAGATGAGTGAGAGCAGGAGAATGCCTTTTGAGTTTAACCCCATGTACCCTTTCCTCTTGTTCAGCCTTGGCCACCATTCTGGATAAGGCTTCTGAGACCAAAATGAACAAATATGGGGATATGGGATCCCCTTGCCTGATTCCCCTTTCAGGGGTGAACCTCTCCAGAGGGGAACCATTGAGCATGACTTTGAAAGAGACTGTAGATACACACTGGTATATCATATGTCTCCATTTCTCATTGAAACCAAGTTTTTCAAAGATTTTGTCTACAAAACTCCATTCCACCCTGTCATAGGCCTTGGCCATGTCTAGCTTGAGAGCTATCCACCCCTCTCTCTTAGATTTCATGTGTTTCATGTTATGGAAAACCTCACAAGCCAGGCCAACATTATCCCCAATGCTTCTGCCTTTAATAAAAGCCCCTTGGAATGGGGATATGATGTTATTAATCAGACCTTTCAGTCTGTTGGCCAGAATTTTGGAAATAATCTTATACCCAAAGTTACAGAGGCTAATAGGCCTGAATTTAGAAGCATGGTCTGGGTTAGCAACCTTTGGGATCAAAGTTATAAAGGTCTCATTTACCTCTGGGTTCAAGGAGCCCAGATTAAAGAAATCCTGAACAAAATCAACCACAGTAGGCCCTATGGTATCCCAGCATTTCTGATAAAAAATGCCTTGGAACCCATCAGGTCCAGGGGACTTAAGGCTCCCCATCTTTTTGACCACAGCCCAAATCTCCTCAGAAGTAGGAATAGCAGTGAGCCTATCATTTTCAGTAGGGGTAACACAAGGTTGAAACAAATTAAGAATATCCTCATTTATCTCTGGTTGATCAGAGGTGAAAATCTCCTTAAAGTATTGATTAAGAGTGGTTCCCACCTCTGTTCTACCTTCCTGCCAATCCCCCTCATTATTTCTTATCTTTTCAATATTATTTTTCCTTCTTCTGTATATGGTGGATAAGTGAAAAAACTTGTTGTTCCTGCTCACAAAAAAAAAAACTTGATGTTCTTATAATCAACAACTTCCAAACCATACTCTAGTCCAAATCCCACCAACCTAGTTAATCAAAGCCACCGTTTGTCGACATCCATGTGTGTTATTTGAACACTGGAAGAACCTAGTTTATCAAGTAAAAAACCAACTTGAGAAAACTGATATCATATATAATATAAATTGACATACTAAACTTTTGCAATTGATACATACCTCCATTACCCAAATTCAACCAATTTTGTGCACAAATAAGAGCTTGGAATATGTATCTGAGTCAAGCAAGAACGGTACTCGTTGAGCACCATACCACTAGTGTTGAAAGCTGATTCAGATGGGACTGATGAAACAAGAATTGTAAGAACATCACGTGCTAGCTTAGACAAAATATGATACTTTGGACTATTAACCTTCCACCAATTCAGTATCTTGAACTCACTATTAGCAAGAAATATGGGTTTGTCCAAATACTACAATTCAGATTTTTGTGGTGCACCATCATAACCCTCCTTATTATGGCACCAAGTTGCAAACCTTTTGAACTTGTCCTTACTAATCCCTAGCATTGCTTCACTTGAAGAGCTGCATAGAAAACTTGAGTACTAGTGCTTGAGTTCAAATTGGACTTGAAGTATACTCATTATATAAGTCAAACAAAGTATCTCGTACTTGACTAACATAAATCTCATCGTCAGCTCCATATATGAGATTATAATAAAACTGAACAAACGAGAATCCAAATACATCTTAAACAAAGTATCTCAGACTTGAAGCGAGAATCCAAAACCACAACAACAGCTAGAAGCAAACTACAAATAGACCAATACTTCTTAAATTTTGTATACATTTTTTCTCCGCCATCAGAATCACCAATACATCTTCATGATTTAGCCATTGAAGCAAGTTCACATGAATTTCACACACTTCAGAAAAATACATATTTGCAAATTGGGATAATCGATGCTCAGATATCAAATATTTCATTATTAACTTGAAACATCCAAGAGATAAAACTAAAACTATAAACATGTCAAAGAAAAAAAAAATTGTCTAGTTAATAAAAATTAGTAGTTAGTGAACCATATACCTGAAAGAGTCTTTTTCGAATCATAGAACACCTTCAAACATCCAGAAATCACCCTGGCCATTTCCCAATATTTGTTGCTTGGGTTCGTTAAAAAGTCAAATTCTTGTTGTTCCAATCAACAGAATGCATCTTGATACATCAATGCATATTTAAACATTTTATAAGTCGAATTCCACCTGGTCAGAACATCTAGGCAAATCTGTTTTGTTGTTGCTCCCTTCACTTGGTCGACTGTAGATTTCCATTTGAATTTTCTTTGTGGTGTTCCCTTCACAAACTTGCAACTCTTTCTAATCTTAGAGAGTGCAAACTCAATAACAAATAAACCATCTTTGACAATAAAATTTAAAATGCAAGTGGTACAACGTACATGTAAAAACTTTCCCCAAAGACTAACAACTGATCACGATTAAGTATGACTCTAATTTTGGTTAACATTGCATCATTATTAGATGCATTATCAACAGTAATAGTGTTAACCTTTTTATCAACATTCCAATCTAGCAAGCATGCCATAACAACCTTGATATCTCATTAGATGTGTGAGACGCTTCCATAAACACAAAACTTAAAATCTTTTTTTGCAAATTCCAATTGTTATCTATGAAATGAACAGTCAAACAAAGATATGCATCTTGTGTTTCAGAAGTCCATAAATCAGTAGTAAAATTGACTCTACCAAAAAAATCATCAAAAAAATTGTAAAGATTTTCCTTCTCTTCTCTAGCTATATATTGTCAGAATATCACTCTTGATTGTGTTTCTTGTTACAAATTTGAACAGTGGCTGAAGATTGTTTATAAAAATACAAAAAAATTGAAGATCAACCATTGAAAATGGATACTCATGCTTTGTTATCATTCGTGCCAGATCAAGTCGACTTCGACTTTGATCAAACTTGAATGTTTTAATAGCATGAATTCCATCATGGATATCCTTATTAGCAAAAATCAATTGTTGAAGCACATCTTTGTTTTTCATTCTAGGAAAGGACTTCAAGTGTTTTGCTAAATGACTAGTACCATTTTCATTAGATGCAGTAAACTCCTTCCTATAATGCTTACAAATAGCAATGTCTTTACCTTCCGATGATTTTTTTTGTCAAAATCATGCCACACTTTTGACCTTGCTTCCTTTTCACTCCAGATGGTAGAGATGAAACTTCAGCAAGGGCGGCATTCTCAACAATAGGAATAGGATTACTCATAATTTCACTCTCTGCACCAAACAGGTCAAAAGTAATATAAATTAGTATCTATCAATATGATCTAAAATAATAATTAAAAATAATGTATCTAAAATATATGAAACTAAGAGGCTTACATTAAGAAAACGTTGGATTGTATGTTATTTTCTTGTGATAGTAGCAGTAAAGAATGAAGTATATATAGATAATCATAGAGAATTCACCTTGGCAAGATATCATTCCCTTTTTATTTTTTTGGAATATGCACTAGATAGTTGGGAATTCAAATCTTAATTGCATGATTTGTGGTTTGAATAGGCGTGATGGATGATTTGAAATCTAAATTTGTAAGGGAAGATTTTTCTTTAGATAGAAATAGTTTTTTCTATTATGTTAAAAAATAATACAAAATTGACGTTAAAAAAGGAAATTGGAATATACGAGAAAAATAATTTCAACCGGATCGGGTCCAAAATGGTTCGATCAAAACTTAATCCAGATCCAATCCAAAAAAAATCTGGCTCTGATTTTCAAGTCCAGAACCGGTCCAAAATACTAATTACTTATCCTAGACCCGTTTTTATTAGTTCGAACCAGATTGGATATCAGTTCTTACCTGACCCATTGCCGGCCCTACTCTCTCCACTATTGGAAGCTATCTCCTTCCTTTTTCACCTCGTTGAGAATTAGGATTTTTCAAGTCTCTCGTGTTTTTTCAAAAAAATTCACACTATTTGTACCAATTTTTGCAAAACCTTACAAGAACCATTTTTTTTGCATATCATGATGGGTCATATACTTGTTTAAATACAAATACGTTTGTAACTAAGACTCTCATTACCGGTAATCGAGCAGAGTGCCATCATGTCGACCTAAGCAACCATATTACCATCGTCGGCTCTAGTGGAACAAGGCCAGAAGGTTATATGATGCGCTTCAAATACATGAGTAACTAATCACAGAACACGAAAAATTCATGTGCACGGTCAACAAATATCATTAACACATTTGCATGATCATGAAGTCATGAGTTTAAGCCTTCTCTGTTTAAAACACTGATGTCAAGATGAAGAAATTAACTGCCCAGGTATGCAGTTGGTTAGATGTATCTATCAGTACTCGTATTGGGCCGTGACCTGAAGAAGGGGCCGCATCACACCAATAGCATGACTGGAATTCAATTTTGTCGGTGGATAACATATACAAAATTCTTATAGTTCCCAATACTACTACACCTGCAAGTCGCATAGATGTTCTCTGTAAAAATGTTCGATAATATTCTTCCCTTCTCTAATAATTAACTCCTATCATGTGAACAAGTAGTGATGTCGACAATTCAACAAATCATAAACAGAATAGATACATAAAATTTAAAATTATTTGATAATGGGTCCTAAAAGTTCCAGATAAACTTTCTATTTAAGCAAAGAGTGGGATGCTTGTTCATCAATTATTTTCTGGATTCATTATAACTTTGGTTGAAAATGTGAACACATATTGTGTTATGTACCTACTTGCCTTTTTTCCCAAATTTGATAATGTAAGGGACACGAACCATTAAATTTCTCTTTAGTGCACATCTCTTTCATGCTCATCTCCTTCATCATTTCACAAGAAGAATATATAATACGACCCAAAAAAGAAATCTAGGGATACTACATGCTAGAACCTATGTCTAACAAAGTTAAGCAAGGCTAACATCATGGAGTGGGAGACATTTAGTTGGTTTGCGACAAGGTAGACAAAAAACCTAATAATTAGGACATGCACCAATTATGAACCTCAGCAGTGTCTCTCTTGGATTGGTTTTTTATAAAAATCTCATACGCCCCATTAATCTAATACCACCACACATCACACATCAGTACATATCCAAAAGCAACACTTCCAGTCACAGTAACACACCTACTTAGACATATATCACATATGGGATTTTCAATACAATGCGTGTATACATACCACCCAAGAGAAAACTGTGCTGAAGTGCATACAAAGTGTTAACAAAACGAGCTTTTCATCGAAAAGCAAAAATGAACTAAACAAAGCAAAAGGTGCTTTGTTATAGTGTATAAACTATTAATGATGTAAAACTAATAAAACAAACAAAAAAGTAAAGATGGAAAGTACCATAAATAAGTTAATTACAAGTCCATGAAAAAGAAATATATAAATTAATAATATTAGTAAATGCGTGAGTGATGAAGAGGATGACGAAACATTCTCTTGAGGTGTTCTTTTCTCTTACCTTCTATGCTTCTTTTTTTTTTTGGTAAATCTATACCTTCCATGTGAATCCACGTCTTCATGTATCTTGTACATTCAAGAAAAGCAAAGGATGGATAAGAGTACTTTGTTTGGATATATAGTAATAGTAATTAATTATAGTGGTGGGGTTCTCATGGTCAACCTAGGTGGAAAGAGAGAGATGTGTAAGTCTTCCTTTCATAATTCATCACAACAGATTCGTTTCTCTACTCATTCACTCCTCAGGTTAATAATCATAAGTCCCATAAGCCATAGCCAACACATCCCCCAAATTCTTTTGTTCATTCATAAGTTCATTCATCTTTTGTTCCCCCAAAGAGTTTGTTCTTTTTCTTCTTCATATGTTAAAACATACTTTTCATTTCTTTCGTCTTTGCTTTACTATACTCTGAAAACAAATGGGTTTTGAGGATGTTTCTAGTATAGGACTTGATCTTGAGTTAGGCTGTCAAGGAAGATTGCATGAGAATCAAAATCAAAGAAGGTTTGATCCTCAAACACAAAAACCATGCTTCAAGTTTGATCATTTGGTGTTAACTTCTCCACCTACAAGTTTGGAGACCTCGCTAACTTTAGGACTTCAAGAAGAGACACATCAAGATGTAAGGAAGAACAAGAAAGGGTATGAAGAAAACAGTGATAGTGATGTACACCCACAAATTTCACCACATACACCTATGTCGTCCTTCTCTAATGCAAGCATAAAGAGAGAAAGAGATCCTGCAGGAAGTGAAGAGATGGAGGTTGAAAGGGTATCTTCAAGAGTTAGTGATGAAGATGAAGAAGGTAGTGGAAGAAAGAAGCTTAGACTAACAAAGGAACAATCTGCCCTTTTAGAAGAGAGCTTCAAAGACCACACAACACTCAATCCAGTAAGGACGCACTTTCATTTTATTTACTTTCCATTTTTAACTTTTTTGTTACCAATTAGAAGATTTTAGTTCACGGGGTTCTTCATAATTATCATTTTGTTGGATTATCAGAAACAAAAGCAAACTTTGGCAAAAGACCTGAATTTAAGGCCAAGACAAGTGGAAGTATGGTTTCAAAACAGAAGAGCAAGAACAAAGCTGAAACAAACAGAAGTAGATTGTGAGTACTTGAGAAAGCATTGTCAGACTCTAGCTGATGAAAACAGTAGACTCCAGAAGGAACTACAAGACCTCAAGGCACTAAAAGTAACCTCATCACTCTACATGCAACTCCCTGCTGCAACTCTAACCATGTGTCCTTCTTGTGAGAAAATTGGTGGTGGTGGCGGTGGAGAAAAATCATCCAAGAACTCACTCACAATGGCGATTAAACCGCATTTCTATAACCCTTTTACTCATCCATCTGCAGCTTGTTAGATTACTATATAACACTCAGAAAGCTGACCAAAACCCCTTTTATTGGTTAATTTGGCTCAAAGCTTACTAGTCTATCTTTATCTCCTTTTGTTGTTGTTTAATTTCTCTCTTTAGAATTGTAAGTAAATTAAAGCTAGAAATATATAGATTAAGTTAATCATAATTCAGATCTCTCATGTTTATAATCAATCTTATCTTTTCCTTGATGGTATGAACTTTAAATACACATTTGGTGTCGACCCCCATGGGTTCATAAATAGGAGGTCCCATATCAAATTTACCACGGGCCTGTCTTAACTGGAATGCACACAGCAATGTAACCTTTCTTTGATTTTTAATATAATTTTTAACTTACGGTAATTGAATTGGGCAAGAAAGGGAAAAAAAGATAACGATAGATGAGTAGAAGGTTATGATTGAGTAGAAGTGGACTCACGTGCAAGTATCAGTATTAAATTCTGTATGCATAGAAAGAAATGGAGGGGGTTAAAAGTCATAAAACAGAGTCGAGAAAGTGATGATGAGAAGCGTGTGGTGAAAGAAAAGAAGTATTAAAAGAAAGGGACTCATTCAATATTTCAATCATCAATCGAACAACAACAGAAAAAGGATAGCGTGCTGTGGGACTTTGCTCCTCCTTTTCAGAAACCTCTGGGTCACGCACCACATGATGTCTCCCCCACACCCCCTCAATCTTTCCTTTTCTACAGTATCTTCCCAAGATTTCAGACACTAATTTGTGAGTACTCCTGCAATGTGGGTACTAATAATTCAATCTAATGGTTCAAACAATATGATCAGAAAATTACTATAAAAATCCAACAGACAGGATTGTGGACAGCATAACTTGGTGGGACAGATTTAAAAAGGATATTAATGAATCTTAAACACTCTTCCCCAATATAGTGCATTTGTCCCACTCCCACCTCATTCAAAAGAGTGATGATGAACAGAATGATGAGAGCATGAAAATGATCAAGGTACTTTCCAGTACGCATACGTCTATCCAATACGTTCCGTGGGACCATAGGATTGGACCATTTCTCAGATTTCTACACATTTAGTATAGCTGTGTTAAGACCAATCACTGTCATATGCATGTCAAATACGACTAGGGAACCCGTCGGGTTCGGATACATCTTTATAACTGTATTGAAAATTTGAAATTCGGGTTAGATAGGGATAATTCCGGTTCAGTTTACATTTTTAGTGTTACCAGATGGGGTTTGGGGTTCGAATTTGGTAGAAATATTTGCAAAAAATTTGGATTCAGGTCGGGTTTAGATTCGGATACTACAAAAAAAATCGGATTCAGATATTAGCATATCCCAGTTTCCTGCCCTAAATATAGAGATGTCCAAATGGGTACCCGACCTAGCCCGAACTTAACTTTTTGGGTTTTGAACGGATATCGGATTATCCGAACCCGGACCAATTTTTAGCAGGTCGGGTTCAGAGTCGAATATTTTGGTGAGAAGTGTGACCAAACCCTACTCTAATTCTATATTTCGGGTACCCATCGGGTTTGGGTTCAGATAGGATAAAGCCCGATATAAGAAGACAATAAGAATCTTTTTTTGAAATATATATCTATATTTTATTCTTTCTTTGGCTATCACCTAATCCTTCAAACAAAATAAAATTTATAATAAATTTGAAAGTAATTATCACTTATATTCGGACATAATTATTTGATATGATTTAAAATAGATAGACTCAGAATGAAATATAGACATATGTTCACGTGCAATTACTTAAAAAATTGAAAATCCCGATATAAATTTTTTCATAATTCAATATATTAAAAAATTCGTCATTGTAAACATGAATGAGATCATAATCCAAATATTTATCTAATTCATTCTTTTATATCAGATTAGTTGTATGCAATTGAAACCGGAGTTGGGGTTCAATTTTGGTCCGGGTTTGGTTTTGGGTTTTTTAGCCCTTTTAACGGGTTTAGAGCTAAACTATTAAGTCGGGCCGGGTTTAGAGAGTGTGGCCAAACCCTACCCTATGTATTTTGGTTCGGGTACGGTTTTGTCGGATTCGAACAGGTTCAGTGTGGATACTTCGGAGGGCAGGTTTCGGATTTCGGGCAAGATAGACATCCCTACCTAAATATGACACAGATGAAAGATCCTAATCAACCACCATGTAAAATTTCAAGTATTGAACACCCAAATGAACTGAGAGGATACTTGCCTTGTTGCCTTAGTTGAATTTTTGGATAATTTCAGTCGGAATCCCAACTTTGAGCATTCATCTCCAATTTCAACCAGTGAGCAAGCATTCCTAACATTATCGCAGTAAATCCGTTTCGCTTCAAGTCCTTCAATACACGGAACACCCATATTTAATGAACATATATCAGATTCTTGCTAACATATTAAATCTATAACTTGTCAAATTTTAAAGGCAGAAAACCAAACCATTCCGAAAGCAAAATCTATTACAAATGAGATTGCCAAGATCAAATAACAATTGAATTCGGCATGACATTAGAAATGAAATAGTATTAATCTCCAATTCAATACAGGCTATTGCAACTGAGGAACATGAAACTTTCCAAATTAAAGTCGAGATATGAACAACTTACCAGGTTTACAGTAAATTAGCTGCTATGCCCAACTAACAGATGCCAGAAAAAAAAAACAGTAAATTATTCTCAGTTGATTATGAGGATTGGTTATGACATATGAGGACCATTTTCTTGAAAAAAATTGAGCCACCCAACATGAACGATGGATCCGTCAACTGGTAGCTTGGGCTTGACATTATAGAATTTTACCAGTTGAGCCTAGAGTATCTTTAAGTGAGATACTATTCTAGCAAATTTCCAATAATTTGATGTTTTTTCATCTTCAGGAAAGACCCATGTTGATGAAAACACCAAACCAAACACCAAATTGGTTAAAATTTGGTTCCAGTTTTGGTACTATATCAAATATCTCTCGCAGTAAACTGCGCAGTTTTTTTAACACCGTATGGATTTGGGCTAGAATGGAAGGCTTCAATCACGCGGTTTTGCGAAAACCGCGCGAGGTATTTGAAAAGAGAAAAAAAAAAAAAAAATTGATGTGCAGACACATCTGGACTTGGGCTTTTAAGATAGGCTTTAGTGACACGCGGCTTCCAAAACCGCACCATTTGTTGTCGAATATTTGATGTTTCTCTTGAAGTTGGTTGGTGTTTTTTTAGTTTAGTGTTTGGTTTGGTTCAAAAATTTAATGTTTTCTTGGTTTCTCTCCTAAAGATGCTCTAAACATGGTCTTCCCAATTAACAGTTCACCCCGTGCAAAGTCAAAGATAAAACCGTTAATAACTATAATGTGAATAAACAAGAAGTCTTCGCCGTATTGTTACCTGTGTGTACTACATTATTGATAGTAAATGCCTCCTTCCACAAGGTATAGACTCTGAACCAAAATGAATAAAGCTCAAGTACAACGGCAATCAAACAACTGATGAACTTGGGCAGTCCAAGTACAGTGATGTGAATTACCAAAAGCCACTACAAAAATGGGACCAAATGCCAGTTCAAGGTGTCCTTACCTAGAAGTTCCCTTCGACTCTGCTAACCCTCCCTGAACAAATAAAAAATGAGAAAGCATGACTAGAAGTAGCAACGATCTAATTCCTAAGAAACCACCATCCCATCTATGGCCAACTGCAGACATCCTTGTTGATTGAACAAGTAGGCAACTTCAATACTGGGTGACCTTATTATAAGACACTTTAGCAGTGGCCACCTTATCATCCTGGATAGGGCATTAGGAATAGCTCGAGGTGAAAAATAAGTTCCTTTGATATGGTTTCAGCTAATCACAGGAAAACCAACAACAAGCACAAGTAGATCATTGTTTGACGCAGGTTCAGAACTGTGAAAGCGTAGTAATACAGAGGAAGAATAATGTCAATAACTTTTGAAATACACCTAAAAATTAGAAATATGACAAGGTTATATACATAGAGATTATCTGTTCTACTCTCAAGGGCATGCTACTGTGCTAGAGTTATGCCCATAAGCTATAAGAAGCCCTGTACATACATAGAAACGATATTGTGGACACTGACAGGCGAGATTAAAGTGACGTATTTTGAAATAAGCAGTTTATTTTGAAACTAATATTGTCAACAATGATGTTCTCCTCTTCACCAAAGTAACTAGTATACTACGTAGCAGTGGGGAGTGAGCGGAGCTGCGGGGGAGAAAGAGATGGGTGAAGGAGAAAGAGATGGGTGAAGGAGAAAGAGTATTGGGGGCGAAGAAAAAATGAGAAAGAAGTTAAGGACAGAGAGAAAGAAACCAACCAATCAAATTGGTTTTTGTCTGCATAGCCCCCTTCTGCCAAGATTGTTCCCTCCGCTCACTCGACCAGAATGTTTAATCAAAATAACTTTAAAATATTAAAGAACCGAAATGATGGCATTTATAACACCAAGATAGAAAATACAGAGTGGGGGGAAAAGGATACAGTGCATAAGAACTCTTTGTATGCAGCACAAACAACCCGAAGGTCTGAGTTGCTGCGGCCTTTTAATCTATGAATCCTATACTAAAAAAAAGAAAATTGTGAACATCTCATATACATCGTTGTCCCAAGAAACTCCTCCGAAACCAAACCAATTATATTTTCATCAACAACGAGGTCCTCGGACTCTACCGATCATCCATCATCAACATTGCACAAAAAAAATATATGAAGAACACCAAGACAATATATCCATGCTACACAGCCACTTCACGCAAAACCCAGCAATGTCCACGAACAGACACACAAGCTACAGTTAAAGAACTAGTAGTACTATCAGCTCTCCAAATGTGCTTCATAAAGTCATCAGAAAACATTCACATAAAAAGTTAAAATAAAACTCAAAATTATTTAAAAAAACCCACTGCTAGCGATCTCCTTGATTGCAAGTACAAAACACATAAACCCAGGAGAGGTTAAAAATTACAAAAAATATAGAAAATACCCAAAATAGAGATGAAGAAAGCATGATAAAAACAAGTGAAATAAAGAATAAAAATAAATAAATAGGCAAAATAACAACTTTGGTGTATACATTCATGAATAAGTCGAGGAATCTTATGAAACACAAGAATAGTACCTTTGGTTTATACAACTCTCCCTTTTCTTTTCAAAACCTCTTCCAATATTATCTTTTGTCCCAATTAGAAGCTTTTTATTTCTCCGTTCTTTCTTTGTTTTGGGGCATCAAGGTAGGTGTATTCGTAGTCCTAGGGATATGCAGTATGCACCATGCAATAACATCCCAACTCCTTGAGGGCGACCATGTCAACAATGACAACATAGGATCGCCAAGGACGCTCATATTGCATTGAGAGAGTTCAGTTTGACAACCACCGCTAGGAGCTGTTCTGCAGCCATTAGGATATTTGGTCGCGACTAGACTAGATTTGCTGCTGCAATCTGTCTGCTCGTATTAGAGTACACTTGAGACCAATTTTGAAGACAACAAGTCATTAACATAAATCAGGCTGGCTTTACACATCCCGCCTCTTTTGGACAAACTTGATATCAAGGAGATATATCGTCTTCAGTACTTGAAACTGAAACTAATTAGCAACATAAATTGCAATAATTGCCATAAATCTAAGTGACTAGGTATAGTATAATACAAAAGATCGACCATTGCACTAAGAACCATAACGGCGCTGCCACAAATTTCAAGTTTTGACCTCGGCTTCAAACCACAATCAATTTTCCAGCGCACATCCAAAAGATACCAGGTCTTCCATTTCCCACTTGCGTGTGGCATCATGGTCCCAACCTGTAATTACCATCTGCCATAAAGTGGCCATCCATGTATAGAGCTGCATTTTGGGCATGAAGCCCATCCATCACTACAAACTGCATATCCTCTGAAGGTTTCCAATGTCGTTTCCTTTGGTTTATGAACCAGTTATTTATCTGTTTCTGATCCAAACCAGTTGATTCCGCTAAAGCAACCTTCTCTGTCTCCTGTTTCAATGTTCAGAATATCATATGTTACAACATAAAAGAGCTATAGTTAATGAATCCTCAGATTTAAGAATTTCCAACTCAATTTTCTACGTGGGACTTACCCGATGGATATGACCATTTATAGTGTAGTTCCCACCAATTGAGTAGCTTTTGCCTGGCTTCCTTTAGCAATTTACTTTTCTTCTTTTTCTTTGAAAGTTCTTGCTTGAGGCTGCCCAGGTAACCACTATATTTCTTCAGCAGGTGATTCTTTAGTTCTCTGTCTTCAGCACGTGGATCGATTTCAGGAAGTTCAGTTTCTCCCCCACTATTGTCTTGATCATCCTCGGACAAACCAGCCCCGTCACACTTACCATCTGCATGGATCAGTTAAATAGGACATAACCTGAGAACTCTAATGCGAGAAAATCAAAGGTGACTACGAAATTGCACCTCTTACAAATGCTTACTATATTTAGTGTGCATACTGCTTCATTATGATGAACAAACAACCTTTCACCCTCTGATTAGAAAATACAAAACTTGGTCATACAGAGGGGGAATTAACAGTACAATATTCTCAGATTCAACATCTCTCTTCAAAGAGGTGTTTCAGTCCATGTAACAATTTGGTAAATACAGTAGATTGCAAGATTACGGCTGGGACACACCGTGGCATCGCATTTGCTGTAGTGTTAACTAACGATGTCTGATATGCGATACGTCTTACATTTTCAATTAGCCCTTCACAGCTCCTAGAACATATTTAGAACACAACACATAAACCTAACTCTGTACATACTTTTTGAAAAAATTCCTCAATCAACATCACTCAATTTGAGGAATCCCAAGAAGAATTGCCGTCACTATGGGTGTGTTTGATCTGTGGAAACTCCATATTCTGGAAAATATCTTATTTATACCTTACGCACATGTAGGGGAAGATCCAGGGGGTGGGGGGTGTGCTGCTGCACAACCAACTTTTCCGTCGAAAAAAAAAATACTAGTTATAATAGTGTATATAATTCACCCAATAAAAAATATTTGTAGTGTATGTTAGTTGTAGCAGCCCCTCTTGAGTGGCAATCCTAGATCCGCCCCTGCGCACATGCAGTTCAAAACTAAGTAATTATAAAAAATTTACAACTATATCAAAATCTATTATCACCGTTATGAGCAATACGCTTCAACCAATTAAACTATAAGCCCTGACCTTTACCTATGTTTGGTACTTTATTCTACATACAATTTACTTGCTTGGCCTTTTCCGGTGTTGTTCAGTCTTTCCCTCTCCGTCATTCCGAAAAGAAAAGAACATGCAGTTCAATACTGAATAGTAGTACAGACTGACTGAAAGTGCACACGCAACCATACATGCATCTTGAGTTTCAACACGACAATAAGTATTCTTCTTGGAAGGGCTGGTGTTGCTCTTACAAGCTGAAATATTGTGTTTTGAGGGGGCATAATGTGGTCCATCAGTCCATGGGCAAGACCAGGTACTCCCTTAGACAAGTTAGGCCATCCCTTTCTATGCATTTACTGAGACCAGGTACTCCGTTTACTAAGAGCTATAGGCATCAAATAATTTCTTCTCCTACAAAGTTTTATTGTTATCTTTCTATGCAAACTTTTTTTTTTTATTGGCAAGTCTGTTTTAAAATGAGATTAGTAACTCTTTGATGCTGGCGGGATTCGAGCCCCAGACCTCTGGTGTCATCATCCAAAAGTTTTACCGACTTTGCTAGTCGGCACCTGCAACTTTCTATGCAGACTCATTGTCAGCTATGTGACAATTCCCAGGGATTGTTAATATCCAAGACTCTAGATATCATATAATGTGCGTTGACATCGATGACTAATCATTCTCCTCTGACCTGTGTAAAAGAGCACTCTAGCTAGGACACTACTCTCGTTTTCTTTGTTTGGACTGTTCAAGTATCTCACGTCTATTGAAGAGATGAGTTGAACTATTAACAATATGAAAATGACTTTCTTCATATTTCAATGTGAAATACAAGCCTGGCTCTTTTCAAATATCCTAGATCGCTATCTAGGTATGGTAAATTGGTAACTCGTTTTTGTAACTTTGCATTTAACTCCTAATTACTTGGTTAGTGTCCTACAATTCCTTTTAATTCCTAATTAAAAAAAATAAGCATATACATAGTGATTCTTGAACAGGCATTGCCTTTAAGAACTCAAATGGCCAGGTGATCATGCAAAAAGATTCAAGATTTTGTATGATGCTTGTCGTATCACATAATAGATTCTGATATATTATTCTTAAACTTCAAGCATTTTTTATTTAAACAATAGAAAACACCATCATTCACATCATTTGCAATGTCTAAATATGACTCAGCACATAGATTAACAAAAATGATTATGATTAGATATTACCCTTTATGTAGTCAGGAAGTACAATGTAGGATGACTATATACAATAAAATATAGTAAAATAGCCTTACTAAATTCGACTCAGACTATCAAATTAAACAACAATTCAAACATTCAAGAACAGTCAATATTTGATTTTTGCTTTACTTCTCAATCTTTTTAGCTTTTTAGCTAAACCACTCAAGATATGGTGGGGGGTTTGGGAGTACCAATTGTAATTTGCTAGCTAGCTACGTACATTTTATCCCGACGTAAGTACGTAACCCCATTATGTGGTCTTGTGTAAAATTTATAAATATAGAGGCAAAATTCAAAACCCTCACAATAGAAATTGAAAAACAAAAAGAAGGCAAAATAAGCTATATGTACTGTAAATTAATTAATTAAATTTTAAAATATACATACATATAACCAAAAAAAAAAAAGAGATGACAGTTCGTTTAATTTTCTCTCTCTTCTCTGTCTCTCCGCCACCCACACACACAACTACCGAATAAAAACTATTAAGTAAACTGTCTTCAATGCGTATCTTGTGTGGGAGTAGGAAACTATCATTTCCAAAACCAGTAAAGATGGAAAAATAGTAAACTCTATACCTACTTGTCTTCGCTAACAGTAGTGAAGTGTCTAGGTAATTGTATAAAGGAGTAGTCCCATGTTAGGCAAATAAATGCAACTCCAACACAGCATTACCACATAATTAAGAACTGCAACAAGGAGTTCTACTGTTTCTTTTTTCAGGTCTGATTTCATTTAGTTAATTATTTTCCTTTTGCATTGGGGTTGCTTCTTTGTTCTTTCGCCTAAAGCATTCCAGCAGACCACTAATTAATAAAATGTAAATGAAAAGGGAGCTCAAAGACATCTCCATAAAACAGTATCCAATGTTCAACATTTTTATTTAAAAAATAAAAAATGATAATACTAAAACCCATGGACGAGGGTGTTGGTGCCATGCCACACTCTTCTCTCACAGATCATAACCCATACTTCAAAATCTAGATTGAGAGAGAGAGAGAGCTTTGGCAACGAGAAAGAAAACTCATTTTGGCTTGTGTGATTTAATTTTATCATCAAGAATTTCTTTCAGAAATAAAAGAATAACGACTTCACGAAAGTTACAGATGAAAGGATTCTTTAAACGTTAATTAAGCACGTGATTAAGATCAGGCCTACTGTGATGTGTGTGTGTGTGTGAGAGAGAGAGAGAGAGAGAAACGAGTGTGTAAGTATAGTATTAGTACCTGCAGTGAAGATAGGAATGGAGTCATTACTTATAGTTTTAAGCTGAGCTTCAATCCTTCTCATGAACTCCATTGCCTCTTGCAAAGGTCTCATTAGTTCCTCTCGGTATTTAACCAACATATCGCAATAAGCTTCCTACAAATCATTACCAAACTAATGAACAAATAAGCTCAAAGCAATTTAATTAGTTAATTTAAATGATTTTTTAATTAAATGGCCGAGAGATCATTATCACCATGAATTGATCAAGTTCCGGATCTGCTTGAGCATCTCTATAAGTGATCTTTGCTTTCTGTTGGGTCTCGAACTCTCTTCGAACCACCGCCAATTGGTTCACTACTTCAGCTGGTGCTCCCACCTGTGAGAAAATAACAAGCCAACCCAACACCATTTAGCTGAAAAATAAAACAAAAAAAATTCTACTTGTTTTCAGTTTGTGTGCAGTGCAGCGTATGCATCGGATATTCACCTTTTGGCAGTCCATGTACGCTTCCAAAAGGTTAGAATACTGAGGATGTGAGACGATCTTAGCCTTCATAGCATCAACATCGTTAAAGCTCCTAGTCCTTTGTCCTTGTTCTTGTTCTTGTTGCTGAAAGAAATGGGTTGTTGTTGTTTGTTGCTCATGATTTCCTCTTAGTAGTGAATAGTGAAATTCTCTAGCATGTTGGTGAGAGGAACTAGCAGCTTCAGTCTTGACCATTAGAGATGGTTGATGAGAAAGAAAAGAGTTCATGGCTAAATTATTCCCATAAAGAGAGGATGAAGGAGAAGCAGCTGAATTATTTGGTGCAACACCTAGAGCTGTAGGGTATAAGAAACTCCCTCTTGAAGGTGTGTTTTCATGATTACTCATTTGAGAATAATCTTCCATGACTTAAACAGACCCAGATAAAGTAAAATAATACAAAACTCAAACCCTAATTCAATAAATAATTTCAAAAATGTTAGTTATAAAATAAAACTAATAAAAGGACAAAGAGACTGTTTACTAGCTAGCTAGAGCAGCTTAGTTATAAAACTGCAAAGAAATCACCCATGAACTCAAACAAGAAGATTCATAAATCATGGGTTCTTGGGGCACAAGAAAAGTAAAGTGAAAGTCTGGTCTAAAAGATATGGTTTGGCTGAAAGGATAATTTTGAGGTGAGAACATATCACGGTGGCCAAGATGGGAGCTGTGGGAATCGATCAGCACTTGCATTCATGATATTGAGAGGCTAGCTAGGCTTCCGAGGAGGAGCAGTTCGTGGGAGAGTGGGTGTGACAAGACGTTTTGAGAGAGAGAGAATGAGAGACAAGGGCAAGAAAAGCAAAGCCAACCCCCACACCCGTCTATTGATATTCGAGATAGATAAGGTGATTTTCATTCTTTTTTGTTTCCTTACTTTTTCACCAATTCTTTTGCGTTTTAACAATTTCTTTCACCGTTCCTGTTGCTTGTTAAATAACAATTTCTTCACTGCATTCAACAATTTCTCAACTGTTTCTGCTACTTGCTGAATCCTTGCACACGTTCGTACCTCTTTTTACTCTCAAAGTCTTACCCTATAGTCGTACGTCCATTATTATTGCATTAGCTAGTAGTATTTGTAAGCTCGAATGCGATTGTAAAACTAAGAAATACTCAAATACGTGTTTGATGATTCTGATTAATGTAAAGTGTAAACTGTCTTGTATAATGATAATTAGTTGTGTCGTAGATGCTCTTGAATGCCTGAAGCAGAAAGTCCTACCCTATATATATTTTTTTTTTGCCTTGTTGAAGGTCTGAAAGTTAAGTAGGTGCTGTGTTTTCAGAATATTCAACAACTGTCAAATTGGTGGTGCATGTTAAATGCTTATTGTTCGCAAATATAGTGATCAAATGAAAAACCGTTGTGCAAAATAAAACAATAACATAGATGGATCCAGGATTTGGAAAAGTAAAATAATGTATAAGTAATTTGCTAGAAAAATGACCAAATAAATACAAGTATCCGCCAACGCCATATGTTTTTTTAGGGGAGTCCTATTACAACCCCGAGACATTGAACCTGATTATTATGTCCTTGTGCGGCTGTGCCTGAACCCAATAGATTAAATTATTATAAAAACCCTTATTTTATTTTATTTTTATTTTGTAAGAATTGACAAGTAGTTAGACAACCCAATACTCAAATACAAACTTTCTCTATCTACTCAATTTATCTTTGAAGCATTATATATATATATTTTGGATAATTTCTCAATTAGACTATGATAATGTCAATTTCTTTTTAATTAGACCACAAATTGTTATTCGGCGCATTTTGTCAGCAACTAATGGAATAATGTCAGTAATTTTTTGCACTGAGTTGCTGACAAAATTCGAATTGAGAACACATTGACATTATCATGGTCGAATCAGAAATTTATTTGGTTTTTCGTTAATATTTGAAATGTTACCTACTGAAAACATAGGAAAAAAATGAAATTGGAGTGGGGTACTGAGAATAACACTTGGCTTCCTCAAATGGAGGTACTGCCTTAATTTATTTCGATTAAACAAAAACAAAATAAATAAAATAAAGGTCTCCGGCGAGTGCCTTGAATTTTATACCATAAATCATTTGGTTCGTGACCAATGAGTACGATCATAGTGTTTTCCACTTTTCCCTACTCCTTGGGACCTTTAGACCCATTTTAAATGACATTATTCCACCAATTTACTTACCCTGTGATTAATTTGGTCAATTTTGGTGTTATCTTTTTTCACTCTCCTTCAAACCCCCTTTGGCTTTGCCAAATTCCTTTAAAACGCGAGCTACCAGCCAGACTGTATAGTGTATACCTTGGCAATTCTAGAACCCGACTCACGTTTGTTCCAAATAAAATTAAATAACATAATTTTCTTATTTCAACCAATTTGTTTAGGGGTTACCTAGACAAACAAACGTGGGTTTCTTATTGCATTGAGGAAAAATATTATTGGTGTGCTATTCATAGGCATTTTTTATTTTTTGTAGATGTTTACGATTGTTTCCACACATTTTATCCTTTCAATCTTCAACCTAGAATCTTTATAAATTGATGATTGCAAGGAAAACATATTGCCTCGTCCCTTGTGGACTGTGTTGCATGGGTACGGGACGGAGTGTCTGGTTTGGACACGGGTACGACGATTCTGAGAATTAGGGTCTGTTTTGCTTGTGTCCGGGTGTCTATACCAGTGTCCGCAGGACACGGATACGCGATAGAAAATTAGGGCGTATCCATGCAACAGAACTTGTGGAACTTTCCAAATTCATACTTGATTGGGTCTACCTGAGTTGTGCGAGAATTTCACACACGGACACACCCACGCATGCCTGAGTTGCACCAGAAGCACGTAGGAATTTCAGCCCAGAGGAGAAAGGTTTCATATAATCACGTACATTCTATGATCTATCTCAGTAGCGGGGTAGATTATTATTTTTTATTATTGCATAGCATGATATAAATATATTGATAGCACACACGACCTTTACTAACTTTTACCAACTACTAGTTAAGTAGTTAAGTAGTGAGTCAAATCCACGTTGGATTACTCGTTAAGCACAAATTAATTTTTATTTAAAGCTGATTGCTGAATAAAAATTTCTTTATCACTCAACACTTTTTAAAGGGCCAGCCGTCTAATTAAGCACTAAGCACTAAGCACTCTAAACGCCCCCATAGTGATGAGAAAATACTAAATTGCACAAGGGAGAGTCTTCACTCTTCACCTGTAAGGAATGCTAGAATACCGCACATTTGCGATATTTCGAACCAAAATTGTTCTTAGTGCGTGGTACCAAAAATAAAAAAGAATGTAAAGCTTCGAATCAAACCAATTGAAAAGAAAATAGCTGGTTTTAATTAGTGAGGTGACACGTATGCAACTCCAAAAGTGGGTTGCCTGCTGGATTTCGGGGTGGAGCCAAATCCAAATCCTTCTTCCCATCAAGATTATGATTTACTAGCACTGTTACATGATGGGGATGATGTTAGCACTGGCAAAAAGTGTCCTCCTTCATAGTAATTCGTGGGCCCACGGTACCTGAACCTAGGAGGTCTCATGTTGGGTAACTCATTGTTTGAGACAATGGTTCCAGATTAAATACAAAAAACGAACTTACTGCTCTCTCAAGTCTCCAGGTTCTATCTCTCTTTTAATTTGCTAACACTCAGAGACTGAGTGACGGATGCAGAAGTACGAATAAGAATCATTCAAACGGTAAACAGTGGGGAAAAGACTCTGAGTTTAAGTTACAATAAACTCTGAGTACTTATACGACCTCACATGGGGAGAGAAGAATTGAATCTGGACTCTCGACAGGCGGCAAATATCACCAATTGGAGCATGACACCGCTGAACTAATAACCTCACCTTACCTGTTATGTATATATATATATATATATGGTAATTGTTAGTTTGCAAAAAGGTTATCCCGTTATTATCACCAGGTTAACTTGGCTTTTGAGCTTAGCATTTTCAGCTTTTGTAAGAAACCAACACGTAAAACGTTAAAAATTCCAACATTTTATACGACTGAATATTGTAAACTTTTTCAACTTTCACGTAGTTTTGTTTGTAGAAAAAAAAAATGCTGTGATTTGCATTAAAATCACGAGTCTAAGGAGAATAAAATTAGGTGGTACATAAGTACATAACACCATAACATATGCCCACTCGACATCTTAAAGTCTAATTAGCACATTTTCTAAGAGTGATTGACGAAGTTTGAAAAATCATGGGGCTGACCTCTTAAATATGAGAAATTGAGAGTGGTATTAACTATTAAGTATTATTCGGGAGGCTTGTCTTATTTTGAGCCTTGAAGACCATGCCTCTTAAACAGAAAAGAAATGGAGAAAAGATTATTATTATTTTTTTTTTTCGCTAATATAGAGAAAAAAATATTAAAAGAAAGAGTTATGCAAAATTAATGAACTGCTAGTGGACATGAACAATACTGTGAAGCAATCCTGACCTGTTTTCTGTCTCATGTCTTGGCCTGACAAATATGCACACCAAATATCTCTCTCTATAAAATACCTCCCGCGTCTCCCGCGCTCCAATGGTGATTGGTCCCACAAAACACAGAACACTTTGAGTTGATTTGATGTCTTTCTTCTTTACTCTTTTAAAGGGATTGGACATTTCTACGTGACAGTTACCCACGAGACTGCAGTGCCCCTTCCCAACCCTACACCTAGTAGATATGGAGTGAAGATTGTTTTGCCTCTTCCCAATGCCTCTAAATTAATCACCCCAAGCTACCCTCCCCAATTTGATATGACAAATTTATTTAACATTTGTTTACACGAAAATATAAGAAAATCACATATACTTTTTTTTTTTTTTTGGCAAATGACCACATTTCTTTCTAATTCCAAAGAAAACTCATTGTTTTTGTTTATTGAGTCCGGATTCAGAGAGGGTATCGGCAGTTCCGCACAAGGCAATTTGTGTGGCCACACCCAGTCTCGCTGGATTCTCATTGTGATCGAGATGTATAACGTGAGAACGCGGTCCGGGATTAACGCCATATTCCTTATTTTTTACCAAAAATGGCCTGTCATATTTTTTTTTTTTTACCACTACTCCATTGATATGTTGGTAGTGTGGTTTACTATTGACTAGTTAGTCATAATAGCAAGTCGCTGTATCTTAAAAATAAAAAAATTGGTAACAAATCCCCGAAGAGATAACGTGTTAAACTCATATTCTTCCCGCCACTCTTCTTCCTCTATTCTATCAAATTTATTTTCTTTTTCTTTTTTATATTTCATTGATTCTCTATTCAATAAAAACATGAAAAGAGGTTGAATTGATCCATGGTCATATGGAAATTATAGGAGGAATGAAAGAAGATGGTGTAGATCTGTAATAGAACGACATAACGACTAAGTATGAAGATTGATGAAGATGACGAATAAGTCGTCTTACACTCTTAGATAATTGTTTATGCGTCGCTGTATTTGATTTTCTTTAACTTTTTTTTTCCACACAACAATTCAATTTTGTACATGATATTAGAACCACTTCAACAATATAGAAAATTAACACAGTAATAAAATTTTATTGATAACATAATTAAATATAAATAAAATGTTTATAAACTAATACTAATAACGTAAAATTAATTACACTTGATGATTGAGATGAATTTCACCTATGTCCAAGTGCTCACAGTTCTTCAAGTTAGCATTGTTTTGCTATGATACAACAATTAGTAACTCTAAAGTGTAGCAATATAATTTAAAGTTTTAGTGAATTTTTTAATGGATTTTGTATTCTCAATAGAAAATTTTTAGAAAAATAGTTACGAAAAAAGAAAATAATTATTTTGGAGTGTTTTTGAATAAATATGACAATGGTTTGAATAAAAACAAAATATCTCTTCAAATAGTCACTGTGTCTACTCAAATAGTCACTTTATCCCTTCAAACATATCTCTCGGACAAGTTTGAAAATATTTTTATGACTATTAGAAAAGAAGCAACCACTGGTAACTTCTTTACTAAATTGGCAAAAGAAATTCATATTTTATAGTGTGAAAAACTGTCAAAACGAATTTCAAAAACCAAGCAATTTAACGGATCAAGCCCAAAACCACCAATCATAGACCATATAATATTTAATATATACCTATATTTATTTGCTAGTGAGTGGATTTAAACTCTCCATATCCAACTGGGGTTTCAAAATATGTACTACCACACCAATTCAATTTAATTGATAAAGTACACCACTTTTTCTATATGGGACCATTTTATATTCACACTTCGATTTTTTCCAAAAACACATGATTCACTTAGACCCAATATTCTTTATTTACAATGTGCGAATTATTAGATGTTCTACAAATATGTTGATGCAAATTGTGCTTAAGCTTTTGTTGGATTCCAATGTAGCCCTTGTCTTGCTCAAGTTCATTTCTCATATCTTCTTTTGAATTCCATTTCCCCTAATCCTCTACCACAACCTCCAATGCTCATCCAATTTTAGTTGAAAATATTAATTATATATTTTTATCGTCACAAAAAACTCGGCACCACACATATTGTGTGCCAGAAACTAACATTTGCAAATGTTTATTTGGAAAAATACAGAGAGGAATTTCTGGCTCTATTTGATAAGTTTCATATAAACTGCAAAAGTCTTTCAACCTTGAACTTGTGGAATTTGTATATTGCTATCTAGATTTTAGCAACGTGATATGTTTAGATTGCTCATCAAAAGTGGTAAGTGTGAAGGGAAGAAGATATCTCTATCTAAATCTTATTTATTTTATGGCAAATGATAAGAAAATATTATTTTCTCTAAATTTAGTGCGCATCGACGATAGTAGCATTAGATAGACATACACTCGTATCTTGAGGGTATTCAAAAATCATTTTGTTTTTTGTCTTGTCTGTGGGCTACGAAATAGTTGCCAACTTAGTGAGATCTAACGGCTATTAGGCTAAATCTCTCCATGTCGTGGAAAGAATGATCTCTCCTTATCACAACTCTACTCTTATTTATTTGCATTTTTTCCTACAATAATTTACTGAAAGAAAAGGAATTGTTAATGGGTCTAGGAACACTCATGTTAATTATCAATAAAGGTGTGCTTGATGATAAAAGCAATTTTCTAACTAAATTTAGCAGGGAAAGTATTTTAATTACTTTAATAAGTCCAACGACAAATAAGTTCACTCCCATTGAATGCAACCATAAGTCCATAGTAAAATGTCAAAGGACATCGGTTTCACTGAAAGGCCCACTAAGGATGAATTAGTTCATCATCCATTACACTTATCGTAATAGCATGATTGGTGAAGACAGCAATGGAACGACAAATGTAAGGGGCAACTAGCCTTTATAGGGGGTAGTTTATCTCAAGTAAACAGATATATCTGCAAAGGAAGTCTCTAGGAGACTAAGTACGACAATGATGTAATGTATAATTGTACATAATTATTTGACCAATATAATCCAAAAACAAATAAATAAAAATCAAATGGTATATCTCCTTAAGATACTAGATTTTCTCGGCCCCGGGTGTAAATCTCGGCCTCTACATTTTACAAAGAAAGCATGGCATGTGGATACATATTTAACAGCCCCAAAAGTAGAAACTTAAGGGAGAAAAAAAAAAAAAAAAGCAGTAAGTTTTTCCTTCGGACAAAAACAAAACAAAATGAGTGAAGAAAGCCTAAGAATAATATTCGTGCTTTTAATTGATTAGTTTTGTTTCCAGTAAACAATCCCACTATCTCTCTTTTAATGGCGTCAAAGAAGAAGGAATCTCAGAATTCATGTAGAGTTTTATCTTCGTTCATGTTTTATTTTCTCTCATCGAAATTGGATTGGGATTTCTCTTTTAATTGCAATCATAAAGTCTTTTTAAACTTTACAGCAAACCTGTGCGACAAATCAAGATCGTATGTAGTAGACTAATTACCTTTAATGAGACAATTTGTAGTTTTTTTGGATTACGATTAAGTGAATTAGCTATATAATTTTTGTGCTTAATTTCAATGGGAGGCATGGCATATTGTAGTCACCAGCCATTAAATGAGTTTTTTACAATGCCTTATTCAATATTGAAATATATTATTTCAGTAGAAACTAGAAAACGAATAGGAGATTTTAGAGAGAGAGAAAGTCGGATTATGGGGGGAGAGAACGATTCATTACTTTCTTGTATTTTAGTGACTCCATTTGTTTCCTATTTTTTGAGACGTCAAGTATGTATCCATATGTCATGTTTTCTCTGTAAGGTGTAGTGGGGTGGGATTTACACCCGGGCGGAGAAGATCCGGCCTCATCTCCTTAATTCCTTTATGTACCTGTTCTCTCCTGATAAGGGGTGAACTAGCGTTAATCTGGGACGTCAAAGCACTTAATGGGTTAGTGCCTTTGACTTTGAGAGTGATATATCACCCAGGAATACCAAATCACTAATGCTGTTTTGTGGTTTTGATTTTATGAGAGAAAAAGGGCGAGCAGGATTGGTCTTCTAGATTGAGCTGAAATTGGCAGTTCTAGTGGGATAAGGCGATAAGCGCTAGCACTGGAGGGTATACTGGCTTGCTGAGCTATGGGTTGTAAATTGTAATTCTTTATATCAACATATCAACTTGGAAGTTGATATAAAGGAGATAGACAAGTACCAGATAAAAGGAGATTGCAAAATTGCAAACGAGTAAGGAGGACATGCCCTGTTTGGGAGTTTGAATTGTTATGGACCTCAAGAAAGGCCCACTGTATGCAATTGGGGCTCCACGCCTCCACCACCCTTGTTTTGGACTCTATTGCAAGACCATAATAAATACACACGTTGGACCTCAAGAAAGGCCCACCATATATATATACATGCGAATGTATATTGCGATTAAAAGATCTCTGTCGTTGGATTGCAAAATTCTACTCGACATTTTTCTTCGACACCACAAATCTGAACAATTAGCAACATTCTTTAAATTCAAATGCACCGAGTTTGATGCATGGACCAAAATATCGCCGATAATCCCGATATATCCGATATATCGCCGATATATATTGGTATATTAGTACACTGACATCGATATTTCCGATATATATCCACCGAATATAGAACTCATTTTTTTCCGATATATATCGGAATTTCCGATATAAAATTTTATATCGCCGATATAATCGATATATCCGATATTTACGATATATATCGGTTGACTTTTTGACTATTTTTTAATATAAATCCGATATTTCCAATATATTTCCGATATATTTCTGATATTTCCGATATTATATGTCCGATATATCCGATATTTTCGATATTTTAAATAGTTTGGAATAGTCACCAAAATAATGGATATATCCGATATGTCCGATATATATCGGTTTTTGGGTACACCGATATGTTGATCGATATCGATATTTTGGGCCTTGGTTTGAGGAACTTTTAAACACATCCTTATAAATGAATCAAACTGAGATCTCGAAGATAGCAATTTATATAAGTAATACTCATCACACCCCAACTTCCTCTCTCCACACCCCAATTTTTTCTTCAAAAAACATAGGCTCCCCACACCCTGTTATTTACTAATATGACCATTTGATAAGGATTGGTGATAGCTGTCGGATAGAGTTCACAAAATCATGACATGTGTTCCAGATGATTTGAATTTGAATTTTGTTTTTGCTTAAGTCACAGGGATAACCTCTCAGCAAAATGGCAACTCTCAATATCTCGATTCCTAAGAGGCCACCTATAAGCATGCTCAATCACTTGTCTAGTAACCATAACCGACTAGCAACAGGGACTAAAGCTTGGTGGCATGGCAAAACCACTTTTCGGCGAAAAAGAAGAGACAATGACAACCTACTATAGACAAGTTTAATAGCTTAAGTGTCATAGCTCCTGGAAATCCATTCCAAGGACCTAAAATACAAACTGTAACTCTTTCCCTTTTTATTTTCCTTCTGCATCTCTCTCTGTACTTTTTTCAGTTATAATCAAAATTACCCTTTAGCAAAAAAAAAGTAACCATAACCGTGTTTAAGAGCAAGT
The DNA here is from genome assembly GCF_015680905.1 of Coptis chinensis. Classification (NCBI taxonomy): domain Eukaryota; kingdom Viridiplantae; phylum Streptophyta; class Magnoliopsida; order Ranunculales; family Ranunculaceae; genus Coptis; species Coptis chinensis. The sequence continues at coordinate 66,015 of NW_028238151.1, read as the reverse complement.
AACAAAATGATTAAGAGAATTGAACCAAAAAAAACGAAACTAACATAAAACATCAAATACATCAAATACAAATTAATTAAACAATATTATTTGATACGAAATGAATATCATATAAGACCAAGTCCAATGGGGGGTGCTATAGTATGCCACATATGGTTTTTAGATTTTTTTTAGCAGTCCAGCCAAATTTGGCATACCAAAACATGAAAAACAAGTCTAATGGGTTGTTTTTTAGCATTTTGTCGAACTGGTAGATGGGCGGCAAACTTTCTGCCATCGGTCACTATTTACCCTTTGAATAGTAACAGTGAACAATACAAACGACAAAGTTTCTGCCGTCTATTGCAACTTAACGCATGGACGACTCTAAACTCTGTCGTCAGTCTCCTAGAACTTTTTTTTAAAAGTTGCTAGACAAGGCTACAAATTTAGCTGGGTATATCACACCAACCAAATTTATTAAGACCCTTCTAATAGCTCCATTGGAATGATTATTTGGTTTTTGGGTTGTTATATATATAGCTTTTAGCATCTCATATGGCATCTCATTGGACTTGTTCTAACAACTAAGACTGTATCTCTCAAGCCTACTAGCTTTTAAGTATAAAGTCATATATAAGGAGTTTTTTAAGTTGAACACAAAGTTTTTTTTAAGCAAAAAGGGAATCACCCCCACATAAATGGAGGGATTCCCTCAATGGGACTAACACTTACACAGGTCAATTAGGGATTTTGCCGAAGCTCTATCCAAACAAAAGAACGGAAGTGCTCGACCTCCCCTAGATACTAGACTATGAGCTACAATATTTAAGGATCTACCAATATATAAAGTTTTACAGTCATCCAACGTAACTTTGAAGAAATAAAATAAATATCCTGAGCAATAGAGACCGGTCCCCATGATAGTAGTCTTGGTCGCTTTTCCATGGTAGCAACTAAGTTCATACAATCCGTCAAGATCATTAGTTTCTTGACCTTCATTTTCCTAGCTAGTTCTATTCCTTTGAAGATGGCATGAGCCTCTGCCTCTTCTGGATCTCTAGATGTAGTCCTGTCGTGTCCTGCACCAATGCAAACCCCATTATTATTCCATAAAGCAAAACCTAGACCGGCATGGGAAGTTCATCCATCCATGATGCATCTATTGAGACATAAAACCAATCTTGGCTTAGGCCAAGATTCAACTAATGCACTTTTAGTGCATTTCATCCCTATATTAGATGTGATGAATGACGAAGCCTTAGTAAGGGTGCATGCAATAGAGTTATGGCAATATTTGTTAAAAATGATGTCATTTCTATCTAGCCAAATCGAATACATAATAGTGCCCATAATGCTAAGCAAATCAATAATACCGAGTTTTGATGAATTACTATCAATAAGTTTGCAAATAATAGAGTAGAGGTTCTCACCTGGATCCCAGTTTTCAGTTCTAATGCACATGTTAGAAGCATACCAGATTCGCCTGATGATGGTGCAATGGAAGAGGGCATGTGCAGTGGATTCGACTTGATTACTACACCTTGAGCAAATAACAGACTGAATGATATGTCGAAAGTGAAGATTCTCTCGAGTAGGCACAGCCCATTTTTTACTTTTTTTTCCAAAGGAAGATCTTTACCCTCTCTGCTACACTTAGTTGCCATATAAACTTCCAGAACTGGGGATCATTCCCTTCATCGTTGTATAAGTTCCTGCTAAGGTACTTGTACACAGATTTGACCGTGAGTTCTCTGTTATTATCGCCCAACCATCTGATAGTGTATTCGTGCCTAGTTTGGCTTAACGGTATTTTCATAATCTCATCAACAATAGAAGGGATGAAGAGATTATTTATGATAGTAGTGTTCCATGTTCGATTGGTGGGATCAATCAACTCAGCTCTTGAATTAATGGCATTAGGCCTATGGGGGCTATGGGCTTTAGAGTGGGTAACGTAGGTACCCAAGGGTCAATCCAGATATTGATATTGGACCCATCGCCAATGTGCCAGCAGAGATTTGGAAGGATATCATTATTCACTTTGATAATACCTTTCCAGATTTTGGAAGCATTTCAAGGGCGTTTTGCCCTGAGTAAAAGTGTGTTAGGTGAGTATTTCCGTATGAGACTAGATGCCCATCTTTTGTCTGGCTCTTTGATAATTCTCCACAAGAGCTTACCAATCAGAGCTTAGCATCAGTGAAGAATGCACCAATGATCCAGCAATGAAAAAAATCATTACAACTATCCAAGCCAACTCCTCAGTACGTAAGTTTTTTACGTTTGATCAAAGCATCTTGCGTTATAAAGGATGCATAGTGGTTTCCCCTAACTCTGCATGGTGCGATAACATTCTCTTTGAGTTTCATGCTACACCAGTAGCGGGACACTCAGGGATTTTACTGATACTTACAAAGCGATTGCAAACATGTTTCTACCGGCAAGGAATGAAAGCGGCCGGTGAAGAATTTTGTAGCACAATGTGTGACATGTCAAAAGAATAAAGTTGAAGCAATCTCTCCTCTTGGCACCCTCAACCCATTACCTATTCGATGGCGTTTGGCTTGATATATCCATGGATTTTATTGAAGGCCTTCCACGGTTCCTCAACAAAGCGGTTATTCTTGTGGTAGTAGACCGGACTTAACAAATATCGCATTTCAGCCCTAGCACATCCTTACTTTGCGCAAGCTCTATTGCTAACGTTTTCATTGAGACATAGTTAAACCATGCGGGCCACCTCGCTCAATAGTCGAGTGATAGAGATCTGATTTTCATCAGCACCTTCTGGGAAGCTTTTTTCTGTTCACAAGGAACATAACTGTGTCAAAGTTCCGCCTATCACCCTCAATCGGATGGACAAACTGAAGTCACAAATCGCACATTAGAATGTTATTTGAGATGCTTTGCAAGTTTAAGCGCCCAAGCACTTGGGTGACTTACCTTTCCTTGGGCCGAATGGTGGTATAATACCACGTATCACTCAGCAATTAAAATGACTCCATTTGAAGTAGTCTATAGCCGTGTACCACCCTCCATTTTAGCCCATATACGAGGCTCAACAGCAGTTCATGCAGTCGATATTACTCTAAGAGGCGAGAGACATTTGACACTTCAACTACTCAAGTCCAACATGGTCAAGCTCAAAAACAGAATGAAGATTTATACAGATGCTAAAATAATAAAAAGGGAGTTTGCAGTGAATGATTGGGTATATTTATGCCTCCATCCATATCGACAAAGCACCGTAGCAACGCAATTGTATTCAAAATTTTCTCCAAAGTTCTATGGGTCATTCCCAATAGTAAGCAGAATTGGTGCAATTGCCTATAAATTGGATCTACCTACTACATGCAAAATACACCCCGTGTTCCATGTTTCAGCATTAAAGCAATCATTGGGAGCAAGAACAATTGTTTCTACAAAGTTACCAGTACATGCAGATGAATTTAGCTGGGGTACCAATGACAGTATTGGACTCAAGATATCAAGGCTCGAAGTTACGAGTGGTTAATTGATTGGGGCCGGTTTTTTTGTTGAAGAAGCTACTTGGGAAGATCTTTGCTACTATTCATAACCGTTATCCATCATTTAAGGCTTGAGACAAGCCTTTTCTTAAGGGCGAGGGGATGTTGGGAACCCTAACTTAGCCAGTGTGACACGCACCATGACCACTAGGTCTATGCATGCAACCCGTGTTCTATAGGCATATATTTATTTTAGTAGTTTTCTTATTATTAGAATCCTAAATATAGTAGGATTCCTTATTTAACATATCTCAACCATTATATAAGGTTGTTTTAGGTTGTAATACAGAGTATAATGAATAATATCTCTTTTAAGCCTTAGGGTTTGGTAGTTAGATCTTCTAATCAAAAGATCAAAGGTGGTGGATTGACCAATCAAGGATCAATTGTTCTATATAGGATCTAGATCCTATCAGCAGTCATTGGATGTTTGCAGTCGGAACATGCAAAAGATTTTCTACTTACTTTTTCGATGGAGAGACTTGGACAGCGTATGTCACAGGTGGAGTATCGTGCCATTCTCCGATACAGTTTTATGATTTCTCTGTACTCTGATGGTAGTCTTTAATTGCCCTGTATGCAAAAAAAAATAGATTAGATGCTTATGGAGACCATGTAGCACATTGTAGACATTTTTTGGGTTTTAAATACCGACATGATTATGTTAGAGACATTTTGTGTGATGCATTTTGGATGGCTGGAGTACAAGTGAAGAAAGAAGCTCATGTTAACTTTCTCACTGATCCAAATGAGGGCAGATCAACACTTCGCCCTGCGGATATCTTGATTTACATGCAGTTGGTATGAGGGAAAACATGCATATGTGGATGTAACTGGAGTCTCTCCGTTGGTAGGGTTGGGAAATGGTGGCTTTGAGGTGGGAGAAGCAGCTAAGAGAACAGCGACAGAAAAAATAGAGGAGCATGAAGACGCTTGTAGGGCTTACCAACATTGTTTCATTCCGTTTAGTTTGACACTTTCAGTTTCTTGGAACAACAATATGTTGAGCTCCTCAAGAGACTTGAGGAAGGTTATGGGTAGTAGCGTTATGATAGCTGGGTTCTAACGAGTTTGTTTTAGAATGATAGGATTTGCTGGAGGGGAAAGGACTTGTGGGCGCTTGCTTGTTGCACGCTTGTCCTAATTATTTGTAAATTTCCAAAAAAAAACATTTTCTTTTATTCGAATAGTATATACAAAAAAAAAAAAAAAAAAAAAAAAAAATCTTTTATTTGAAGAGTATACATACTAAAAAAAAAAAATGGATATGTGGCATTTGTCTTTACATCCATGCACTTGGTATACCATGTTGTCATCTAGATGATACCATAGAACCACCTACTTTGATGGAGAGTGGAGAACTCACATGTGTCATTGTGGGCATACCACAGCTGCCGCCTAAGCTCAACACTATAGATCTTACACTCATGACACACAAGGGTAATGGTGATACCCCTAATCCGCTTGGTGTTGCTTCGCATCTTGATGAGACGTTACTTGATAGTGCATTTTGTATATCTTTTCGTACTGTGAAAAATATACCACGTGCTTGTCATTTGACTTTTTCTGGTGCATTAAAATATGCTCTCTAGGATATTACGGCTGACCTTGGTCCAGTTATGCCTTGAGTTCATCTCTTTCTTTTGTCACACTGCACTCTGCAAGTTTTTCAACCACATAATCGTCAGGAACGTTGTTCTGGTACTCGAAAAAATCTTCAGCAGAAACAAATTTTCCATTCTTTGACGACATGGAATGAGCCTAGTGGGGTGTTCCATTTGTTAGAATCTGTAATAGAGTCTCATTCAATCTAGTCAACCTGCAGGAAATCCGTCCCCACTTAGAATGTGCGTTGATGCTTACAGAAAGTTGTTGATGGACATTTTGCTGCAGCTGCAGCAATAAAAGTGTTGTCATCATCGGGGGTTGCCTCCAATACTGTGGAGACTATGTATGCATTAAAGGAGAAACACCCGATGCAACAACCACCTGTGAGACCAACTGTTCCTCTTGTTTAGCCCCCTTTATTGGTAGAGAGTGACACATTTTTGTCATGCATTAAGTCGTTCCCAAAAGGCATTTCTTGTGGCCGAGATGATCTCGTGCTTTCGGACTTGTTAGATGCCATGTGGTGGTGCTCTGGTGGCTATTTCGTCTGCGATTTGCTAGATACATTGACCTCTGTGGTGAATCTTTAGTTACAGGGACGATGTCCACAGCCGTTAGCAGAATTCATAGCGAGTGCTCCGCTTACTCCACTTCTTAAGCCGGATAATAGAATTCGTCCTATAGCTGTAGGTATAGTTTTACCCCCCTGGTCTCAAGATTGCAATGAAAAGAGTGGGAGACTTAAAGTAAGAGTGAGGACATAGAGTACATAAAAATAACAAAACGCAAAACCAAATTTTCATTATTATTATTTTTTTTTGAGTTGAAATTTTATTAATAATAGTAACATTTTTTTAAGAAATAGAAATTTTTATTAATAATGATACCGAGTTTTACAAATAATTAAGACAAACGTGCAACAAGCTGCACTGCAAGTCCTTTCTGAATGACAAATCATATTCTTTTAAATGCAAACTCGTTAGAACCAACTGTCATTGTACGTTACTATCAATAACTTTTTGCAACCTCTTAAGGAGCTCAACAGACTGTTATGCCAAAAAATCGAAAGTGTCGAAACTAAATGAAATGAAACAATATTGGTTATCCCTACAAGCATCGTTGTGTTTATTCATCTTCCCTGCCGTAGCTCTATTAGGTGCTTCTCCCAACGAATTTTTGAATCGATTTATTATTATTAATATTATTATTATTTTATGCCAACAACTAAGAAATTTTTAGGTGCTGACTAGCAAAGTCGGTAAAACTTTTGAGTGATGATATCAGAGGTCTGGGGCTCGAACCCCTCCAGCATCAAAGAGTTACTGATCTCATTTAAAACAGGCTTACCAATAAAAATAAAAAAAAACTACAAAATTTTCTAACCAAATTTTTGAAAAATTCATCAAAATCCGTATTATACTTTTTAAGGCAAAAATCGTGAATTATTCTGAATCTTTCAAGTATTCGGAAATATTAAACGTATGCCCCTTCAAAAATTTGATTTGCCGGCAAATTTCTAACAAGGGTTTCTATTCACTGTGATAATCAAGCAGGTATTATGAGGGCCCAAAATAATTCCTATAATGGAGAGTCTTGACATATATGTCATAAACATAACACTGTTGAGACAGATGTTACGAGATGGGATAATAGCTATTGACTTTGTGAGGTCAAAAGATAACTTAACTGATCCGCTAATTAACTAAAGGCCTGGCTAAAAAGCTTGTCTTTAGTACATTGAGGGGGATGGGGTTAAAGTCTATTAAATACTGAAGCTTATTTGTTAAAATCGCCGATAACTAGCGCCCAACTTTAGTGAATTGAGATCCCATACGCAAGGTTCAATGAAAAAGCAAGTTATTCGAGTGATTTGTGATGGTAGTACAACCTAGAGTGAAAACTCTGTACCCATCCCTATGATGTATCTTATTAAGGACGAGTTTTAACTCTTAATACTTTCTATAGCTGGAATCTAGTGGGGTGTAGTGATACAATACACTCCTGATAGAAGCACCTATATAAATGAAAAAGTGGAGCCGCTTCCTATAGGAACTGAATAGGCTAGTCCCTAGTAGCACTTATGAAACCTAGGAAGCTCATGGCTATTACGAGCACAACCGAGGAACTCTATATATGATGATTTTTGAAAGTTATGTGAGTTATCTCGTTGACTCGGTTTACGTAAAAAGTTGGACAATTCAAAACTTCGAGTTGATTTGGTCAACAAATAAACCAAACAGGACTAACACTAAGCTTTAATGTTCGAGTCTTATGACACCTTTAGCCCATTCATAACTTCTAACCCACTCCAACTTAAATTATTTTCTGATTTCATACATGTGGGGGGTTGTTATAAAAACATTACTTAGTTTTTAATATGTATGAAATATGCCTTTGATTGGGTTTAAACCCACGACCTTTTCTCTTTTAGTACACGTAAGTGCGAGACTTTCATTGAAGAAAGAACTTGAGGTTCTTATGTTTATATGACTTATGTCTTTGTATAGGTGTAGTGGTGTAGAGAGATAAGGTGTAGAGAGATCAGGTAATACTATATTAGTTTTTCAACAAGTTTTAGTTTAGCAAGTGCTTACAGATTCCTGTAAGTTAAAAAGAGCTTCGGAATTCTTGGAGTTGAAAAATTGACTAGCTTATTGGACATTCCTTGCGATAATTAGGATTAATAACTCAACTAATCAACCTCAACTTCGTGCATCTAGACCATCCAAAAATCTAGAAAAGTTTATAGTTGAATTTAACACGTGACTCAGATCATTGTTGTTTCCATGGTCACCAATTTCGTATGACACAGCAATCATGTTTTCAATGGAGAAAACCAAATAGGTAGAGGAATAGCGAGCACTTAAATTCATTCAATCAATAAATTGCGATGAAACATATTGCGAAGAAACACGATGTATACTCACAAAGACCACCATCCCAAATCGACAGGAACTTGTACTCCCATTCATGCTAAATTCCAAACGAATAAGTATAACTGCATTATCATTATTGGCACTCGTTGTATCTTTGAGGATTTTAGACCTATAAATTTAATACCATCTCGAATCCTATTTGGTCACTTGCTGATTTGTTAAATTTATAAATTTTGCCATTTGATCCTGTTAAATATATAATCGAGTGAGCCGAGCGAATGATCTTGACAGAAAAGGGTATGCAGACAAAAATCAAATTGGTTGGTTTCTGTGGTCTTCATCTTCTCTCTCATTTTTTCTTTTCCCCAATACTCTTTCTCTTCTTCGCCCCCAATACCCTTTCTCTTTCACCCAACTCTCTCTTTCTGCTCCGTTCACTCCCCATTGCCATGCAGTACAGTGGCGGAGCCAGGGGGGTCCGAGAGTACACCCTGGCGTACCCTGGATTCCAAGAAAACAAAGTGCTACTGGTGCTAACTCTTGTAAACTTTGACTAACAGCTCCCATGTACAATGTATTATTGTCTGTTTTGGCGTTAGAATAATTAAAGCCCATTTCATTTGTCATATTTGGTGTCTATGGTAATTTCCTCCTAATTTGACTTCAATTGTTTGGTACCTTAACACATGAGTCCACAACCACTAAATTTCGTTTGTGCAAAGAAAGAAAGTATTACGATAAACCTATCCTATTATTCCTTGCCTGCTCCTCCAATTATTAAAAACCATATGAAATGTATTAGAATTTAAAAACATGTGACATTTTTTTTTTTTTTTATCGAAAAGGAAAAAAAGGGTGAACGAGAAATACATATAGATAACCTTCTTAAAAAATTACTATATAAATTAATACAACAAATACTAACTATCCTATCTAATTAATTATATTATTTAGCCCAATAAAATAATTAACCTAACCAGTAGTTGTGATCATACACTTTAAAATTAGACACTCCATTATTATGTAAATTAACTTGATTGATGAGTGAATAAATTAACAATTGTTTGTTTACGTAAATAATAATTATTTAATAGTCAATAGAAAGAATATTTGTTGTCATTATGGAAAAAAAAAATAATAAAAGAAACAAGCAAATCAGGGCGTGGACAAACTATTTAAACTGCCTCGTGGACAAACTATTTAAACTGTCTCGCAAATTTATAGTCCTCACGGTACATCGGCTCACCCTAGAACAAATTCCATGCAGTATACTAGTAACGAAAAAATAGCCCAAGCCCGGATAGTCTCACTGCTGCTTGGTTCGCAAATCAAGATCTGGCCCCACTCTATTTTTCTCTGTTGACCCAAAAAACTGTAACTTTTTGGAACTATTAAGGGGTTTGGGTTTAGTGCTTGTGAATTAGCACAAACACTTGTACGGTTTTGAACAGCCACTCATGAATGCCAACTCGGTAAGTCACGTCGAATTCTAATCCATAATTCCAATTTCAGTTTGACGAATTTTTTTATATCTCTGATTTGGTGTATTTTCTTTTGTAAATATTGAAGGAACATATCGAGCAAAATAGACACAGAGAGCTATGTCCATCACCTTCATTCTACCACTTGGTGTATGCCGAGGTAATTTTTTTTTTATAAAATTTGACCAGACCAACCAATTTTGTATTCTTCCCCTGTATATATACATACATTTTTTTTTTTTTTTGCAGATTGAAGAGGTTGGATGGGAACATCTGGTGAAGTTGGCTGACGATCTTACCTACGTTAGTTTCCGCATCTTGTAAGAATTCGTTACAATCATATCATCTACTTACAACTATTTACTGTTGTATTAAGTATTAAGAATAGGCTATTGTATTTTACTTTTTAAGAAACTGTCACTGGCTTTATCTTCAACATTCTAGCCGTTTCTGGCTTTTGAGTTCAATCTATAATGAATATATTTCAGCAATTATTATGTCTAGATAATATTATTTGCCTTTCGATATTAATTTAGCCTTTTTTTGTCATTCTGGAGTAGAGACACAAAGAAACAATCACATATTTTGGAAGTACATTTGCCTCAAAGTTATCCGAGACATGCACCTTCAATTTCTGCGGTTAGTTACCACTTCTTTAAGTTACTGTTAAGTTCTTATGATGCTGGCTATCATTTTATTTAGTTTTTACTGTGGGGGGTATGAATCATCTGTTACTGCACACACGTTGCATGAACTCTTTGCACAGGTGTATACATGTTTTGGATTCAGTCACAGTGTTCTGATGCAGCAGTTCTGGCTTGCCGTTGTTCCTTCTTTTCCTACCTTCTTGTTCTGTACCATTTAATCATATAGTGGTTATAGACCTCTCTCTCTCTCTACTAGCAAAACTGCACGCGCGCTGCGCCTGCAATGGCCGAATTATTTTGTGGTATTGAATACAAAATAATTATTGAAAATTCACGAAGTTAAAATTTTGTTAATATAATATAATTGATTAGGCATATAAGGATTATAAGCAAAGTATAATTGAAATGTTGTACATATTAATATGTCTAACGCAAAAACTAAAGTTTATAAGTCATTATGTCTTATAGAAAAGTACAAATAAATAAATCATTGGCTAACACAAACAAAATTCCAACATTCCAAGCTGCTGCTACTGTAGACTGAATACATCTTCACCCAATCTTCTTTGAGAACACATTATACGCCCTTAGGAGCGAAATCTACGCCTAAATGGCTAAGTACATAAGTATATATAGAACAAATCAGACCCGCTTTTATGTGCTAGAAGGAACTAAATGATGAGTGTGATAGAAGTTCATTTCACCATGCACCAGTAAGTAATACTCAAAAGACTCAGAGGCCTCTGTTTACAGACTACTTGCATTGTGCTGTGATGAGCAAGGTATGGTACAGAATGAAGAGTTTAGAGGAAAATCATATGATCAACTAACCGTGCATTTTTTCATGCAAAAGCAATATTAACATTTAAGGTTACAACTTTGTTATGGGATGAAATCAGCTAGCATATCCTAAATGGTATTTGCATTGGGAATACACTTCAATTCCTTCTAACTTTATTGTTTAGGTACAACGATATCCAATTAAGCTAACAGTCCACTTCGGTCAAAGAATTAGCATCTTTATACACTTCTGTTCCTAAATCAATGGACATCCATTGTCTTCTTGCTGGTGGTGTTCCAGGATCCTGCATTTTGAAATTAAGAGTCAATTATCAGTACAATAGCTTAAGATTGAAACTTGATCAACCAAAATAACTATAGTTGATATTCTACAACATATGAACACTACTTGCTTGCAGAGAAAATTATTTGATATAAATCAATTAGCTTGGTCAACCATTACTTTTCATAATTGTTGCCATCATGTGATCAGTAGTAGTTATCCACTATCAAGACACCACCAGATCGACCCCTCATTTTGATTCCAACATAAATCACGAAGTTGTAGCTTCTATAAGTAAGAGTGTGTACCTGATAGAAATAGAGTGAGGCGGACAAGCCCCCAACATCTAGCTCCCAAGTCCTTGAATCCCCAATCCATCCTTCACCTTGTTTTGTAGGATAACCATAAGCTCCCCATACCAGATGAGGTAGTATCTGAAGTATTTCCTGAGGTTGAGGATCGCTGAATGGATCAGAGGCCGTATGGTTCCTCTGGGTAATATGGTGGCTGCGATCCCTGATGTTGCTGTTGCAAGAGCAATTCCCCCGTCTTTCCTAATAGAAGCCAGTATTGCACGATACAGGTATGTCTTTCAAGTACCCCCAGGCCCATCGACAAAGAAAACCCCACTGTTTTTCTTCTTCTATCACTTGTAAAATAGCTCTGTAAGCACTTAACTGTTCTTGATTCAAGTGATCAATAGACAATAAATCTTCATGTGGCACTACAACAGACAGCTCATTCTGTAAGAGTTCAGAAAAGTCAGACTCTAGAAGGAATTCCTTTTTCAAAGGAGGAAGATCGTACTCAGATAGTACCCGGTTTTGTAGTACTAAGAGTTTACTTATATCATTGAGAACCTGATTGTGCAATACTTCAACACGTGTAGCGAACTCGGGTAATCCTCAGACATCGCCATGACAAACTCATCCCACAATCTGCGCACACCTGTTGGTTGACAGTAGACTAAAATCGTAACAAATAAACTTCTCAAAGCAGATGACATTTTGACTCTAGAAGCTTCCTCAAGGCATGCTCGATAACTATCATCATTTTCTAAGAGTTCAAGTCTTTCAGCAGCTTCTTTGAAAGTTTTGCATCTCTCACCATTAACATAAAGCATATCATGGAAAGATGTGGGACCCCTAACATGATTCAGAAGAACCCTGAGGAAAAATATGTCACCTTCCGAAAGATGAATGGTATATATTCTTCCAATAACTTTCAATGTTGATAATCGACGAACCCAAGTCCTTTCTTTTGCAAGCCACCGGTAATATTCAGGTATTCTCTGTATAATAATTGCCTTGCTTCATGATCATCTCTATATAACTTGAAAAATTCAGTTAGCATAGTTTTAGAATTGAGCTCATCTGCAAGTACATTGGAGACAGACTGATGACTGTAGTATCGAAGCTGTTGCCTGTTCGGCAAGTGAATGTGTAGTCTTTCAACAGATGGATAAATCTTACTCAAGGCAAATTTACAAATTTTCCACAAAGCCTCAGGTGCACAATTCCATCTTCCATCAACAAAGTGTTGTATCTCATCAAACTCAGGTCCACGACGCACTTCTAGAGATACACAGTCTAGCCCTTTGTAAACATACTTGTAGAGATACTTAACAGATGAAATGCTACTGCAAACTTCAACATTAATATGACAATTATCAAAAATCATAGTACTGAAACTTATTTTGAAAAGAGACAATCTCCATCCGAATAATTTCTCGCATTGTATTAGTATTTTCGTACAATATCAATAATAGTGGACATCCGATTTCAAAGCTCGATTCCTGTATGAAAGCATTTATAGTTGTTACTTAATGTAAAAAGACAAAGCTAAAGAACATACAATATTGTAAATAAAAAAGAGAAAGAACATACAATATTGTAAATAAAAAAGAGTTTCAGTACGTGTCTAGATACCACATCATGTCTAGCTACTCAATATTTTCTGTGGTAGATAGAGTGAATCTGAGAGTATATATAGCACTTGGCAGATCATATTGGATCTTAGACAATTTCCAATGATCGACACATCCCAAATTCTAACCTAGAAATTCGTCCTCCCTCTATGTTTAGAGTTTGATGACTTGATCCCTAACTGCTGCCACGTTTAATCTATTAGCCATCAAAATGACTCCAATTCCAGACCTAGCTCCAATATGCTTGTAAAGACTTAGCAACTTACATAATGAGATTTATGGCAATAAAACTGAAAGAGGAAACGTATAGAACATAAAACTGTTATTCAAATGTTATTTTCAACTATAAAGCCAACAACTACAATATCAGGATCCAACCTCACCTTCAAAAGTTCATCTAGAAATGCTGCATTACCAGTATTGGCAATAGCTAAAAGGTTGAGAGCTATATTAGGGTCGCCACCGTCTTCTCCATTATCTACCAGTAGAGCAGCTATTCAGAGATCCTTAAATTCCCTGTAATGCTGCCATCAAAGAAATTCAAACATTTTAGTACGTAGTATACAGAACCATCATAATTAACCTATCGAATTGCACACCCATCGATGTGAACGAAAAGACATGATTGTAAGAGCGGATTTGACGTCGAAAATCACGACCAATAGGTGTTTGGTCCTCAAAAAGTGCTAAGATTTCTGGTGGGGATGCGATCTGAGTAAGCACAATCTTTCCAGATTACAACAAAAATCAGATGTCTCTCGACTTAACAAAAGGCCATGCAAAATCTATAGGTCCTTGTATCTGCTAGATGAAACGCAACAAATGCGTTTGAGTCTCTGAAATTCCTCGCACAGTTTCGATGTCTACGCATAAAAGTGGTGACTGGAGTCTGTTGAACCCCACTATAAGTATCTGAAATCTGAGAAGTAATGTTCTGATCCCTCGCAACTGCACCGACTACATTTGTTTGTCTTTGTTCGTCTCTCTCAGAAGTCTTCTTCTGTACCCTTCTAACATTTTGTGTATTTATTCTCTCATCATCCATAAGTAGCCTTCGAACTCTGTATCTTTCACGGGCTTGTTCTCTCATTTGTTCAATAGAGCAATCCATTCTGTCACATTCAAATTTAATCAAATTCATGCGTAAGTCCAAATAGGAAAAAATGTAATAATGAATTGAGGGAAGATGTAGAAAATGAATCGATGAATTAATGTAAATCACAAATATAATCCTAACCATAACAGTTTATCTATTGTTTGGAATAAACCTTTTTTAACGGCTGACAGATGCACCAAATTTCTCTATGAGAAGCACTGATGAAGCGACTTAATAGGATGAGATGAAGCATAGCATGAGATGAAGCAGTTTTTTTGGTAAGCGATTAATATCGGGCGAGTTATAAACCGTTTTGTTTTAAGAGGTTTTTTTTTTTTTTTTGAAGCAGATTATCGAAGTGAAAGGGTGCGACGTCGGTTGGGAGAAGAAGAGTGGTTTACCATTTTTTTTTTTTTTTTTTTGGGTAATATAGATGAGATAAGCGAATTTGGGAGTAAATTTGGAAAATATAACGCGTATTTTTTTTTAGCCAAACATGTTGAACCAAAAAACCGTTTTTTTGTGGGGAGTTCGCTTTCTTTATTAGAATAGATATATATATAACAAGATCTGAAGATATTGACATCTTGGATAGCATGATTAACTGTATTCACAACTACTTAGCACATTATGTTATGTTTACTAAGTTCTGACCTACATACAACATGGCAGATTTTTAAACTTTTTATGCAGCTTTCCAACTTATGGTTTACAATGTATTCTGCATCTAAATGTCTCATTTGGTCTTCCTCTTCAGGATGTGCCTTACATTTGCGAGTTGAATTGGTTAGTAACGTTGCGGTTGAAGGATGTTGTGCACCAGTTCCGTGAGGTAGTTTTGGCAAGTTGAATAAATGCGTTGTTATAATATACTGTCTCGAGTACTTCCGACACTAAACCATATCACTGTCTAAGTACCCCCAGTGTTACTGATGAACATTAGAATCATGTCTAGCATTTGGAGAAGCTTCATGAATTCTGGTATACCTTGCAAAATATTGATAGGAATCTCTGGGTTGTCCACCAAAGACAACCATCACGAGCAACATCGTTTCGCCAGATCAACATAGGTAAATTTCTTCTGGGTTTTTTTTGGTGGTTCTTTTCTTTGTTCTTCAACTTTTTGATTGTTTCTTACCAAGTTCACAATTAAATTAGGAAATGATTGCTGTATCGTGTTATCTGTAAGTGAACACAGCCCAAGTTCATTACCAGAGTAAGATTCATCTGATCTCTTTTGATATTTTTTATGCTCCCACAATGTTCATTCACTAAAGGAGTGTGCTTGTCTGTTTAGATGTCGTTTTCTGGGACCAAACTCATTAGTAGACTCTCTCAGAAAGACGTGGAGACGAAATAGCAAAAGATGGTAATTTGAAAGTTATTATTTGTGAACAATATAATATCTAGATCTGACTTTAATAGCATGTATTGCTGTGAACTGTGAAGTATAGGTTAAAGTGACTATAAATTGGCCTTGAATATTTATACCTGGATAATGGATATGAGGATCGTTTTTCAGCATAGTAGGTTATCATGCAATAAAACTAGGTTACGTTGACATGGGTAGGTGTTTCCGTATCGGACACGGATACGAATTGTTGGACACGGCAAAATATCAAAATTCGAGGTAAATTACATACAATATGTGTCCACGGACACATGGATACGTATCGGACACGGATTTTTTTCAAAATATGGTGTGTCCATGTAACCTAGCAATAAGATGATATTGTGGTTGTATGTTAATGTTGACTTTATAAGTTAGCCATATCTATTATCTCAATAATCAATAATGTATTAACTACACACGAATGGAGCACCAGGCTAGGCTCGACTTGAACCACTACCCATGAGTGGTGATGGTAGCTCCAGGCTTTAGTCTGCCATCCGTTAGGAAGCTATCTTAGAACCTGGACATAATCTAATAATATATCACCTACGAATATCGAGGCTAAGCTATGTGCTTGGGACTAGGCGTGGAAGGTAAGCCAATATCAGCATGGTAGTTTGGGTTAGATCATTGTTTATTGAGAGTAGTAGTTACATATTTTGAGTCCCTTGTTATATGCAGCTCATAGGAACTAAGTTTTCTTTCACAATCAAGTAAACCCCATACTTCAAACAGGCTTCTTTTATTAGTTTATCTATATATTGTGGCGTAGGGGCTGGATGATATGAAATTCCAAATTCCTTACATGAATCTTATTGATTTGACTTTCTCTTTATGTTTATGGATACTTGGGGGGATTGCAGGTCATATATTTCATGAGCTTTCCATGTGCTATGTCTAGTATATTGGTTGGATAACCATTTCCTGCGTTCCTGTCTAAACCTCTCTCTGTTTTATGTCTATTAAATTCATATGGAATTTATTTGACATTTAGGAAGAAAGATGCACCGTTCCATGAAAATCTTGCAAATATATTGGAGACTTCACTTCCTAGACCTCCATGTCTACAAAATCTCCAACATCAAGTTGAATGCGGAATTTGTTATGCTCAGTATCTTCCAGTTGGTAAGTTCACATTACATTTTTTTTTTCCTCTTTGTGATCGGTTAGTTAGTTATTATTGTTGTTTATCTGTCGAATGTCAATGAAGATAATGAGCTTGGGGCAAAGAGTGGAAGTAGGCCTGACTATGTGTGCGACAATATCAGCTGCAGTAGAGCTTTTCATAGTGTTTGTCTTGGGGATTGGTTGTGTTCTATCACAACAACGAGGCGGTAAGCTAAATTTAATTTCCACCTATTCCATTTATGCGATGAAATAAAGGAAATGTAAAGATGTTACATTTACTACATATTCAAGGTACAACAATGTAGATTGGCCATATCTAATCCTAGTCGGACATCCAGGACCCCCACCCACCACCCAACCACACACACACACACACAAATGTCGAATACGGGATTTTCTTTTTCTTTTCAATTTAGAAGCACCTCCCTCAACACTAAAAATATCATCACTCCCCCCCTCCCCTTTTAGAAGCACCTCCTTTACATCACTGGAATTATATAATCAGTTCCCCAGCGTTTTTATACTACTACTTGAATTAGAATTAAAATCCAAAAAACCAGACTACCTATATAGTAATAAAAGATAGATATTTGAGGCGACGGGTTTGAAGACTTGAAAAAATCGGTGTGTAGCACGGTTCACATACTTGTTTATATATATATAGTAAAGCCATTAAAACTTTTGCTAATTTAACTTAAATACGTACAAATGTAAAGCAGAACTCTTAGGTCTACCCTTTCGTCAGTTGCATAGCCTTTACAATTTTTGTTTATAGTAGTATATGGTTGTTTTGGATCACTTTTTATGTTCTGTGCAGTTTATGGTTCTTCTAATCATACATTGCAGGTCGTTTGATGTTCTGTTTGGGAACTGTCCTTACTGTTCAGGACCAGTTGCTGTAAATGTCAACACTAAAGAGTAATTGTTTCCTTTATTTTATTGTTTTTTTCAGCAATGATTAAAAAACGTTTATAATCATTCACAACAATAAAATTGGGTTTTTCTTATTTTATCTGAGTGGCCATGGAAGAAAATAACATGGAAAAAAGACTTCTATTATTTCATTTTATTTTTATTTTTATATTCTCAATGCGGAAAGGAGAAACTGATAGGAAACACCAAAAAGACATAAGAGGAAAAGAAGGGAATCTGCGGTATATTGTTTTCAAGTATACTGTATAAGAAAGATAGCGTTTACAGTATCCTTGTTACCAATAGTTTTACATACTTTTTGTAGAGATCTAAAGTCACAAATGCCTTCTTTCACCCTTCTTGTTATTGTCTCCCGCTATTTGTAAGTAAATTTAAACAAAAAGGGTACAAATGCAATTCCTTTGTACCAGAACATAGAGATTTCATTACAGATGCAATTCATTTTGCTTAGAACCATTTGCTACAAATGCAATTCATTTGGTTTACTAGAACAGAACATAGAGAATTCATACACGTTATTAGGCCGAGTCCAATGGCTCCCTATCCCCATAAAAGGGAGTCACTTCTGGTGGTTTTACTCTCTATCTCCAAACTACTCTCTATACATACAGAGTAATTTAGAGAGTACATAGTACCTTTGACGCAAGTTGGTTTGGTGTCAAAAAATACATGTTCTTCATTTGGCGCTGGTTGATTTGGCATAGAATGGAGTATATAATTTTTTTGTTTTGTTTTTTGTTTTTTGGTTATGGGGTCAGATGAAAGATGAAGTGGGGTAGGATCTCATTCTACGCATGCCATGCGTAGAATTGCTGCAACCATTGGACACAGTATTCAACTTTGTATCTGTAAAACACTGTTTTTTTTATGGGATACAAATGCTGAGTCCAAAACCATTGGACTCAGCCTTACAGAAGAACCCCAACAGTCTGATAATCTGATAATTGTTTTTCCAAGTGTTATGTGCTTGTCCACAGCCAGAGCCTTATTATGCTCCAATCGGTAATAATAATGACGAGTCTAGCTCAACGGAGCATTGACTATGCTGAGAATTGAGCCTACATTGACCATTGTGCACGTGTTCCCGATCTTCCATGACCATACGATTGTTTATTAATATGGTATTAGTTATTACAATTATTCATCACCCTGATCCCATCACCATCAGTAAGAACTTTAGAGTTTGGATTCATCCAATCAAAATATCAGATGGTTGTGAACTTTATAGTTTATAATATAGCCCGAGAAGCGTCGGTGAGGAGGTTTACTTATTGAAAATTTGAAACCACTTGCAATTGCATGTACATGCTTATATAACACATCGTTTTCAGTCACTAAGACTTTATTCTATCAAAATAATTCCACCTAATATTACAAACACATAGATGCTGACATTGCCTGCTAGTTATAGGCTACCACAAGTGTTATAGTAACAGAAGAGATTATAGCCTTACTATTCCGATTATGACGCTTGGTATGTAGGACTTCAACTTGATTGCAAATAGGTGGCTGTAGTATTCAGCACAAGTTTGCACGTATATATATGGATTGGAAGAAAATTGAATTTAGATTCCTGCCATGCATTCTGGTGGGGTGACTGGGTATCTGGATTTATCGGTGCAATAGTCATAGGTCATGTGGTTGATCCGAACCCATCTGTAGTTTCTAGCTTGAACTGCATTTAGTTGTTGGTAACTTGGACCTTCCCACCAATTCCTAGAGTTGGAAGCACAATATGCTGGTCCCGGAACTTGGCACCCCTCTATTTCAAAGTCCTTGTAGTATGCATAGAAGGGGGCCTTGCTCCAATCGATCTTCTCAATCCCACCTCTTGTAGCCCAGTCGTCTGCTTCCCACAATGTTGAGTATATACCCATTGGTTGGAACTTGGGGAATGGTAACCCTCTTGCCTCATTATTCTTGTACACTCTAATGGGTATTTCGTCCACTGCGAAACTGCACCACCAAAATTGTCATCTTTTTAATTCTAATATATTCATGATATAAACTAGAATTAATATTAAATTATTATGATCTTTTTAAGAACCCACTCTCTTGTCTTTTCTACTCTAACAGAGAAATAAACAAACAAATCAAAATCATGAAATAACTAAGGAGAAAAGAAAATACTTTAAGAAGCATGGGACCTGTTACTTGGCAATGTCAACTGTTACTTGGCAATGTTAACGAAGTGAAGAACTACGTATGGTAATACTGAAATAGAAAGATTCACCCGCAAAAACTTTTAGTCTTTGAAGGTTTAGTTTGGTGACTTTGGTCTCTCTCTAAGGTGCTCTTGGCATTTCATCAATTTCACTTTATCATTATTAATAACTTCACGAAAGCATTGGAGTTGAGCTTATGGAGCACGTGGCTTGAACTTTTGGGATGATTCTAAAGAACCTTTATCGGAATAAGAAATGTGGGTCTCGGAAGCTTACACAACGTGATGATGATTCCAAAGGATGGAGTAAGTGTGAAAGTCTGCAGCTGGATCGAACCAAAGGTTTACTCGTTGTTCGCGATCACCCTTTCCATTGGCATACACATTGGTCTGGACGGTATAAGGTTGCCCAGTTCGATTTCCCAAGAACTCAAAATCCAACTCGTCACGTCTTGTATCAGTGTCAGAATTCATCTGTACTCATCAAACAATTAAGCATATAGATTGGTGTCACATAGAAACTATTGTCATGCGAAGTTGACAAGTATTATATATTTATATGATCATCTGTACTCACATAGAAAGCAGTGACAGTTCCAGCAGAGTCGCCAGGGATGAGCTTGATCTTCATGCTCACACGGCCAAACAAATACTGATTCTTGGAAGCAAACCCACATCCTGAAATGAAAAAAATCGTAAAATGAAACTGAATTACGCTAGCGTGACATTTGAAGAAGAGTTCTTATTTTGATAATCAACTGAACTGGCAAACTAATTTCATTATGTTTTGCCTATAAAAAGGGAAGGTGTATATACTGTTTATTCTCTTTTACCTGAATTTTGGTCTAGGACTAATTGTATGGCTGTCCCTCCTTCAAGCTGTTTTATATGAGAATCAGACCATGTTATATGGAAATCTTGTGTAAAGGAAGCTGGGCGGGCAGAGATAGTGCTGGAGAATACTAGGACAGACAAGAGAAGAGAAAGAGCAGCAGGGCGTAAGGATGTTGGTTTGTTCATGGTCGTTGTACACTACTTGTACCAAATATATAAATGAAATGTATGAAGTGCAATTGAGTTGTGTTCAAATTGGTTGAAGAGAGGGGGTTTTATACACTGAGGAATGCGAGGGAGAGGGAATAGATAGAGACTGTTCATGCATTCAAATAGAAAGCTCTATTATATTTGACTCATCGGCCAGCTAATAGCAAGCCGTCCTTGGCCCCTCCATTCTTCGCAAACATAGTTTCTCTTTGCCTGCCACATCTCTAGTACACTTGTCTTCATTTTTAGTTTTGTACAGTTTTTTTTTTGTTTTTTTTTGTTCGATAATCGCTTTAATTTTGTATAGTCGTGGACCACAAAATTCAAATATCCAATAAATTTAGACATTCTTAGTGACGTAGCTAATACATTAATTTGGAGATGCATCTTTCATTCTCGTAGTAATTAATAAATGGAAGAGTTGAATCAAGTCCAACATTTTAAATTTCATTGCCGAACATGTGCTTTCAACATACGTAAATACTCTTTACCAAAAAAAACATACGTAAATAGTAAGAAGGGAGTCGTTATTAGTAGGTTTAACCTAGGCTAAAACATTAAATTATAAAAAGGTTTTTTGAAGTGATTTGTGTCACCCTTTACATTTTTGCAATTGATTTGGAAATTGTGGAACGTCAGTTCGGAATGAATTCTGATAAAAAAAAAGAGTTCGGATTGAATTAGTGAATGTAAACAACTTCAGAGATGATAACGAGTTTAGACTTTAGAGCACTAGTGTTACAAAATTTTGAAATAGCCCATGTTAATAGTATTGGTTTGATGCAGGTGCTACGCACTTCTGGCTTAAGCACACACATCTGAAATCACAAAAATTTAATAATCAATAGAGAAGCAAAACAGCATAAAAGAAGATCAGACCAAAATAGTCATTAAATTAAAAAGTTACGGGCAAAATCATTGTAAAGGTGTGGTGTGTTATTCCTCTACAAACAGTCTCTGGGGACTGATATGAATAAATGGGTGAGACCGAGTTCGGCTTTTGGAGCGAACTGCCTACGTATCTTGCTCTGGGGGCTGGGCTCAGAGTAGAATCAGGTCTGGCGTAGTTCATAGGAGTGGTATTTATAGAGATTCGGAGTGTATCCTCACCCTCCACGTGTAGAGGATATCACCAACGTGGGGTGTGGATCATGGGAGCATGTGAGAAATATCTACATAGGTCTGCTGTGATGATGAGGAGTGACAGTCTGAGCAAGTAGCTTGCGGCCGTGATCAGTGACTGATAGTCAGGATTAGTGCAAGTACTCCGTCAGTCATGATTGCTTATGGATAGGGAGTATGTGTCACTGCCTGATGTAGTTCGTGTGATGGTGCGATCTGTCTTGTGGCGCGTTGTTGGCTCGTGGATGCGACGATATCGTGTCGGTGCCTTAGTTCCACTATGCTAAGCGTCGTATAGAGAATATCACTCCCCCCACGCCCTCTTAGTAGGTTGTGAAAACGACTACCGAGAGAGAACGTGGCACGCGCGGCGCATTTATGTGATAGTTGGGGATCGCCACCGGTGTAGAACGACTAGTGCTAACCGCGTAAGTTGGTTAGTGTGATCGTAGGACGCCGCGTGGCAAAGACGCGACGATCCGACAGCTTGGCAAAGAAAGGGAACGCGCCCGCTTTTTCGGGATGTGAAAAGACAAGACAGCTTACTTGGAAGTCGTGGGGCTAGGCTACGGTGTAATCATAATGCCTTGAAATTGAGGGCGGTTGTTCAAAAATCTTACTTGCTTGACCGAGGCTTCATTTGGCTACTTCGTTTGGTAGAGAGAACTTCATTAGCGATCAACCCTCAAAGTTAGTTTTTCGCCATTTTGAACCCGCTTTCCCTTTGTTTAGTGTTAAGCTCGCGTGCTAGAGTAGTTAGGGTGCTCGTTAGATACCAAGAGCTAGGTTTGTTACGTTTAGAGGAGAAGAATGTCGGATTCTCGATGACACTCGCTCGCATCGGGCGTGAAGTTTCCCTTTGGTTGGGAAGAGGAGGAGGAGACGATGAATCACCGGGTAGTCGGGTGAGGAAGATAG
Organism: Coptis chinensis; assembly: GCF_015680905.1. NCBI lineage: Eukaryota > Viridiplantae > Streptophyta > Magnoliopsida > Ranunculales > Ranunculaceae > Coptis > Coptis chinensis. The sequence goes on along the minus strand of NW_028238151.1, from coordinate 43,106 downwards.
GGATGAGGCCGAGGTCCGCGAGTGAAGAAGCGCGATGCTCGATCCGGCTTCGCGGGTTGCCGACGTTGGCACTTCAGACGGAGAGAGGTCGGCTTCGAAAGCGAAGCCGCCGCTGGTCGGTGGATAAACACGCGCCTTGAGGCGTTTCCATATCCGAGGAAAAGATATGGTATAACCGTAGAGGGTCTGGAGATCCACGAGCCTGACCGAGGCGTCCTGGTCTTTAGCGATAGGTACGCCCCATCGCGACTGACGGGTGATCGTCCTGCGGAGGGCACCGAGGGCCCACATGACGATACCCTTTTCGAGGTTGGTTTGTCAATTTTTGAACCGCTGTGGCAAAGCGCCTGTGCAGTTCGTGGGTAACACCTGGCGGTTGTTAAAGGTGTTCGACCTGTTGAACGCCGTGAATACCGTGATCGAGTCGCCGATATTATCGAAAGCACTTCACCTTGAAGCCGATCTAGGGCATACAATTTTAGCTTGCAAACCCGAGCTACTCGTCGCCCGCTCGATGGAGTGAGTAACGAAGTCTTGGGATAAAAGACCGCTCCTCGCTAGTCGGTAACTCATCGCGGCGAAATGGTTCGCAGTGATGACAGAAAACGCGGTGGATTTCACCGGTGGGTACCCAAGACGCTTTCTTAGGTTTTTCACCGATATCGATTGATTTTGTAATCGATCGAACATTTGTTGTTTTGTCGTTTGTACAGATATCCGACCGCGGCAGCAGATTTAACCGAAAGCGGTGATCGAGAGATTCGCTTCTACCGACTCGACGACGAAAATCGCCAAGTTGCCGAGGTCGCCGAAGTTCTTTAAGGAGCGCGGAGGACCCGTTGCTCGAAGAGAAGAGAAGCTCGAAAAAGTAGGGCTCGTGGTAAGGAGCGCCCAAAGCACGCGGTTATGGAGAAGCGTGGAAGTGATTTGGTGACCGTGGAGGATAGAAACCGGGGGCCGATGGGGTGAAAGGCGACCTTCTGGGGTGCCGGGCCTCCGGTCCGGTCGGGCATGGGTCGGGAGGATGCTCCCTTCGACGTTGAGGACGCTCCTTCCGATGTTCCGAGTACCGACCGCTAAGATCGCGCGAGGGTGGCCCGTGATCGCATGTGGTGGTGAGGTGCGAATGGAGGGGGAGGCGTTCGCAACCCGAGGTCGAGGCCGATGCCCGACTTCGCGTTCTAGCCGAGGACGCCTCGGAGGTTGCCCCTGCAGGAGGTCATTCGACCCCGGGTGGTTGGAGATGCCTCGCAAGATGAAGGGAAGGTTGGCTCCAGGAGACGCCGGTAAGGGCCGCCCAAGACGGAAAGGACGAAATGGAGCGCAACCTCCGATGTATGTGGAAGAAGTAATGGGAAGAAGAAGCTATGTGAAGAGGTCGATCCGCAGCCTACAAGTCCGCACCCATAGCCGCTTTGCTTGTTGGAAGGGATGACGCTTTGATGGTGATAGGAAGGACCTTGACTCCAGCGAACTAGAGTCGAACTGAGAGCGTGGATAAAGGCGATTTGCCCGGTAAGTGGTAGTGTTATTACCGCTTGTGCTATCCCTTATTGTATAATCGCTGCTTATCGCGGTGTTTGTGGTACTATAAAGCGCGGGCCGCAGATGGTTGCCGGCATCGTAAATTGAAGACAACCGCCTTTGTTTGCCGAGATGGAGAAGTCGGAGGTTGAGTCCTCGAGGCTCGAGATCTCCGATCTCCGTTTATATCTCAATCGGAGAAGGTGGAGCCGGATACCGGGCGAACCGGGTTACTCGCTCTGCGGAGAGGACGCCGGCCGCGGAACGAGGCGGCCGGGCCGGTGACATGAGGTCGATGAATGAAGAAGAAGATCGTTGCCGCTAATACGCCGCCGCGACGCTGTAAAGCTACCGCGAATGGAGGCGGCGCGCCTATCTTGCCATCCGTGGCCGGAAATAGAAGAACCGGAGGCGAGGTATGGCGACTCGCCGAGCTACCAAGGACCCGCAATAGATCGGCAGTCGACTCGCCGGAGGTCGGTCGGCCGGGTTCTCATGGGTCGTTCTTGCTCCCTGGCCGGTGAAGTGGTTCGCATGGATCAACCTTCCGCCGTTGGCGGTCCGGGGGTGGGACGCTTAACCGGAAGCGAGATTGGCGCCTCCCCGGTGATCCGAAGCCGCTCCTGCTTTGCCGGACGCCCCTCCGTTCAAGGCTTTGAAGATGTTGTTTGAAAGTTGAAGGTCCGGTTTTTGCAGATTTAAGCGCCCTCGCCTAAAAACAATAAATTGTTTTCCGGGTTACCCGGCGTTTCGCCTTTTCTTTGTCCGCGGCTTTATGATAATCGATGTTTTAACTGGCCGATTTTCCAGGTAACCCAAGCACTCGCTTTATCCGGGCGGCGACTCGGTATCGGATCGCGGGTCTTCAGGTTGCTAATTGTTTTATATTAATGCTATGTTGTTATCCGCTGTTTTTCGCCTCTTGCATATTGTATGTGTGTTTGATTTGTATGCCCCTCGGGTTGGTCGACTTGTGTCATCCCGAACGGCGGGCGCGGCGGTAGACGGGGTAGCGTCCTCTAGTAACTCAGTATTGGTACGGCTCGAGCGTCCTGTGAGCAATGGTCACTTCCATTTCATCGTGCTTTTCGCGACGCAGCGGAGATGAACAGCTTTGGCGTAAATATGAAATGATGGTTGCCATTGATTGGCGCTTTACGCCTCGATGCCTTAATGAGCTGCTCGGGAAGAGACGTTTTTTTGTATAAATAGAAACCGCTCGGGGAGAGCGATGGCATTTGATTTCGTTGTCGCTTTGCCTTCACTCCGCTTTAACGGTTTGCTTTTGGTGGTCATCTTCTCGTATGGTGGTTCGGCTCTCTTTTGATCATTGTAAAGGTGTTATCTCTTCCTCATTGCCTCTGATTTGCTCTTTGTGCTTTAGCTGTTCATATGGCTCGTTGTTACGCTTTTGGTGTGGGAGAAGGCAGTAGGCGAGAGAGCTCTCCTCTGCTGATGGAGGAGATGGAATTTCATCCACATGCACTAACGAAACCGCGGGCAAGAGGGAAGGCAAGAGCAACGGGTCCAAGAAAGCTAAACGGCCCCGGAGGTCGGGGCGAGCCACTGGAGGTGTGGTGATCAGGTCGCCCCATCGAGAGGACGGCCTCCCTCGGGTTGCCGAACGGATGGACGACCTGGAGCAAGGGGGCCACGTCGCTAGTGGGAGTTCTCGCTCTCACGTTGGGGACGTGGGGAGCGAGTTCTTCTACGTCGGGAGGTCGGGGAAGAAGCGCGTCAGAAAGCGCTCGATCGCAGCTTCCACTCTGCGCCTATAGCGACCAGTCTTCTGAGGGGCATCGTGCTGGACGGGGACAAAGCGGAGGTTGAGGACGAAGATATGGACACGCTCCTGGGGACTATGGACATGGCGAGCTGTTTGGTGAGTACGCTGTTTGTTAATTTCTACCGCGTTCTCCGATTGATGTTCATCAGACTTTCGTGCTTGCGTTTCTTGCCGGTTATGATAAGTCAAGAACGCCAGGTAACGCCTCGCATCGATGTTGATGCCCGAAGTCGAAAGCCGGATGTCCGCGAAGCCGCCGCAGCGCATAAGAGGAGGCCGGAAGCTATGTCGGCTAAGTGTCGTCGCGGCCGCCGCCGACGAAAATGAAAAACTTGCCGCCGTCGTTGTCGACTTGCAAATGGAGATCACGAGGTGACCGAAAGTACGCCGGGCAATGCCGAGGTTGCTCGTAAGGCTCGTAACGCCGTGATACCACCGCCTCAGAGTGAGTACGCAAGCCGGACGAGAAATATTGTCACCGAAGAAGCGCGGATGGTGCTCAAGAGGCCGGTATGATGTGTTGTTCTCGCGAGCTTCCGTGATATGTTCCCTCAACCAACCGCCGTTCTCGAGGATAAACATGTGGTCGCACCGCGATGCTTTGATTTTGTTTATCAGCGAGGATACGCTTTTGATTTGTCCGCTTTGATCGCGGTGTTTTCTCGTGGCCCCTATGAGGGTTAAACATTAGAGCTGCATTTTCGGGCTTGCCCGGTTTCGCTTTTGATTTTGAGAACCGGGTTTCCACTAAAGTGGCGATTCGGTCCCTTTGGTATTTGCGATTCGGTAATTCGAACTGGATTTTTCCGGGTAGACCCAAAGTCAGGCCGGTGCTCGATCGGATTAATGCCCAGATATGTTTTGGTTTCAAATGTATTCTTGCTACATGTCAGGCCGCTATGATAATGTATGGGAATACGCGGTGAGCGTTTGATCGTTTAGGATCGACAAGGGGCTTTGCCCGTGAGTTCGTGGGCTATGGTGCTCACCGGGAGCCGCTCTCGCTTAGTTGAGTCGAAAAGTGGGATGCCCGCAGCCTTGGGAGACTCGGGAGGCGATGAGCCTATGAGCTCCCGAGAGCCGCCCCGCCAGATGAGCGTGTTTAGCCCCCGAGGCATGCTCGCCTCGGAGAGCGTTCTCGCTTAGTTGATTCGAAAAGTATATGCCCCCAACTTAGCGAGATTCGAGAGCTTGAGCCCCGTAAGCTCCCCGAGCGTCGCCCCGCGAGATGAGCTGTTTAGCCCCCGAGGGCGCTTCGCCCCGAGCGTTCTCGCTTAGTTGGTCCTAGAAGTATAGGTCCTCAACTTAGCGAGACTTCGGAGAGGCGTTGAGCCCTGTAAGCTCCCCGAGAGGCCCCGCGTATGAGCGTGTTTAGCCCCCGAGGGCGTTTCGCTTCCTGAGCCGCTCTCGCTTAGTTGATCCAAAAGTATATGTCCTCAACTTAGCGAGAGATTCGAGAGGCGTTGAGCCCGTGTAAGCTCCCCGAGAGCCGCCCCGCAGATGAGCGTGTTTAGCCCCCCGAGGGCGTTTCGCCTCGGAAGCGCTTCGCTTTAGTTGATCCTAGAAGTATAGGTCCTCAACTTAGCGACTCCTCGGAGAGGCGTTGAGCCCGTAAGCTCCCCGAGAGCCGCCCCGCAGATGAGCGTGTTTAGCCCCTGAGGGCGTTCTGCTCCTGAGAGCGTTCTCGCTTAGTTGATCCTAGAAGTATAGGTCCTCAACTTAGCTTAGATTCGGAGGCGTTGAGCCCGTAAGCTCCTCGAGCCGCCCCGCGCCAGATGAGCTGTTTAGCCCCCGAGGGCGTGCTCGCCTCGAGAGCGTTCTCGCTTAGTTGATTCGAAAAGTATATGCCCCCAACTTAGCGAGATTCGGAGAGGCGATAGGCCCGTAAGCCCTCGAGAGGCGCCCCGCTGATGATGAGCGCGTGTTTAGCCCCCCGGTATGCCTCGCGGGAGGCGTGGTTTGGAGATGTGAGTAGGTCCGCCTTTATGATACCATCTTGACTTTCTTTCATTTGAACTTTGTTGCGGTTCGGGAACAGGAATTACAATGCGTAATACAACTATTGGAAAAAATTGCTTTAACAAGTATGTGTTCCATGGTCGCGGCAAAGATCTTTCCTTCTTGGTTTTAATCCAATACGCCATTGCTAACGACACGCTCCACGCATGTAAGGGCCTTCCCATGTTGGTGCTAGCTTAGCATCATCTTGAGTTTTCTTCAACACGAGATCGCCCGGGTTGAAAAGATCGTGGATGTACTCGCTTTTGTTGTAAGATCTTTTGAGGACCTGTTGGTAGTCGCTATTTCGGACGGCCGCTAGGTCGCCGCTCGAGGAGGTCGATCTCGAGCTAGAACCGAAGTTATTAAGGCCCTGCTTCGACAAGTTCAGATCGGGTTGTCGGATTGTCACCCGGTGGGTATGACGGCTTCGTGCCATAGCATGTGGAGAATGGTGACTCGCGGGCTTGAGCGAAGCCAGAAGTCGCGATGAGCCCGTGAGTATGTTCTCCAAACCGATTGGGCCAACCGGCTTTTGTTCTTTCAATTTTCTTTTCAAATTCTCCGTGACGGCCTTATTGTCGGCCTCGCTTGTCCATTGCTTTGAGCGCATCGCGGGGTGTAGAGAATGCATGAACGATCTTCCATTTGGCCGTAAACTCTTTGATCGCTTTTGCCCTTTGAACGGGAGCCATTATCCATCACCGGTGTATGTGGTAGCCAAACCGGTGATGAGATGAGTCCAAATGAAATTTCGACATGTGATTCTTTGACGCGGCGCTTAACGGAATTGCTTCAACCCACTTAGTGAAGTAGTCCGCGGGCGCCTAGGACAAAGCGGAAGCCGGTGCTCTTCCGGGGATGAATGGTCCCATAATGTCCATGCCCCACATGTGGAACGCCAAGGACTCGCGAATGTTAATCGGGCCATGAAATGGGTTGCATGATGTTGGACCAAATGTTTGGCATTTGATACATTTGAGGACATACGCTTTAGCATGGATCGCATAATGAGGCCGTAAGTACCCTTGGGAGATCGCTGGGCTAGTGACCGACCCAAGATGGTTGCCGTGATTCTCCTTCGCGGAATTTCAAAGAAAAATTAGCCGGCCTTGCTCGGGGCGATACATCTCGATGAGGTCCGCCGCTGGATTTATGGAATAACTTGTCGCTCACCAAACAATAGCTACGTTTGGCGTGGAACCTTCTTGGCCTTGCGCGCCTCCTCCGAGAGTGCGCGGCCGGATGTACCGTGATAATAGGTCGTGATCCATGAGTGACTCGCCCGATCTTCGAGAGTGGGACCAGTCGCTAATTGTCAAGACTTTGGTCCGCTTGGTAAGGTGTCGGTCGACTACTTCGATAATCGGTTGTCGAGGGACACAGCTCGTGTCCGGGTAGCTAGATATGCCAGTTATTCGCGTGGACGGTTCTCGCCACGCAAAAAATGGTGTATCGACGCCCGCTAAAATGACGGAAGCAAATTGTTAACAACCCGAAGGTATTTAGAGAGGTTACCTTCACCGGTAGTGTACTCTTTTTGCAACCGGGCGAACCACTACCATTGAAGTCACTAAAGATTTGATCTCCTTTACTCCCAAATTGGATCGCCACAAGATTCCCATTATTAGTGCTTCAGATCGCTTCGTTGTTTGACGCTATAAGTCTATCCGAACCGCCTTTCTACCATAGCTCCCCTCGGGGAGACTAGGACGATTCCCATACCATCGCTTCCGTGGTTGCCGGAACCATCGACGTAGAGGGACCGACCGCTTATGCGTGCTCCCTTTTCTTGCGCGACCTCGCTTCAACCTCCCAATTAGGGTCGCTAACGGGAAATCTGCTAGGAAGTCCGCGAACGACCGACCCTTCCGCGGATACGCGCGGACTAAGTCCATATGGTGTTCGCCTCTTCGCCCATATTGCCATCCCGGTAGTCTTTGTTGTCTTTGTGAAGAATCCTCTTCAAAGCGGAGATCGCCAAAGACTTTGATTGGATGAGCCCGGAAATACGGCCTGAATTTTCTTGCCGAGTATAACAAAGCAAGGACCGCTTCTTTCTATATAAGAGTAGTTCTTCCTACCGGAGTGAGTGTCTTGCTTTGTGGAAGTAGATCGGCCTTTCGACCTGTGGTTCGCCCCTGAACAGACCGAACCGATGGCTTAAATCGATACCGCCGATAGAGCCCCGAGTTTCTCCGCCGGTTGGTTTCATGCGAGGATCGGAGGTGTTGGAGGTACTCTTTGAGGGTGGCTTAATGCTTGGTGGCATTGATCGCTCCATGAGAATTGCTCGCCTTTTTGAGTATTTGTAAGAATGGTCGGCACTTGTCCGATGCTCGATATGAATCGGTTGAGCAAAATGACCATACCGACAACTACAACTTTTGTATCTTTTTGTTTGGTGGTCGGGCATGTCGATGAACCAATTTGGTCCGATTTGCTTCTATACCTCGTTCGCGAGACCGATATCCGAGAAATTTTTCCGAGGACGCACCAAAAAGACACTTTCTCCGGGTTCGGGCCATTCCGGTTCGTCAGAAGTCCGGAGAACGCTTTGCTCGAGGCGGGTGAGGTGGTCGGCCGCTTTTTTTGCTTTTGACAACCATGTCGCCAATGTAGACCTCCATGGTATCCCCTAACATGTCCCGAACATGTTAGTTACTAGTCACGATAGGTCGCTCCCGCTCTTTAGTCCGAATGGGAGTACGCTGTAACAAGTAAGTTCCTTTGTTCGGTGATGAATGATGTCTTCTCCCGATCTTCTTCTTCAGCTAGTGGTATCTCGATTGTACCCGCTTATACGCCGCCCATGAATGATAGCAATTCGTGCCCACAAGTCCGGGTCGACTAGCCGGGTCGATTCTTGGTAGGGGAAGTCCGCCTTTGAGTTTCTTGATTGACGTTGGTGAAGTCGACGACAAACGGACGGTGCCATTCTTTTTCGGACCGCCACTATGTTGGCGATCCATTCGGGTAGTCGACTCTTCGCGGATGAAACCGACTTTTTGAGCTTATCTACCTCGCCGTTGATTGCTTTTGAAAGCGAAGTGACAATCGCCTAGGACGCTGTCGAACCGGTTTGGCACCGTGGTCGACGCTTAACCGTGGCATGCGACACTAGGGTCTATACCGTGCACATCAATATACCACCGCTTAACACATCTTTATTCATGGACGTAAAGTTTACAAGTTGAGCCTTAAGTGTGGGGTCTAGGTTGGTTCCTACATAGACGAAGTTTAGGTCGCCTTCGGTCCGGAGGTTCACTTGCCGCTTTTGTCTTGAGTCGGCGCTTTGGCTCGAAGCGCGCCTGGCTTTTCGGGCGAAATGCTGCGCGTGCTCAGATCGGGTGTTGGTTGGTTTCGTGAGTCGAGGAACGGGACGCCCGGCGTGGTTACGATAAATGTGGTCGGCGATCGCGCCGTTGGCGTGACAACAGGAACTGGGGTAGTTCCCTGACATTCTGCTGGTTGGAGGGGAGGTGGTGGTGGTAGCACGAGGCTGTGCTTGTTCGTGATGCTGCCCAATGGGGCGATCTCTGGGATTTGAACCGTCGATATGCCAAGTGCTTTGGTAGTGGTTGAGATCGGGGCTGGTGACTGAAAACTCTTGCTGGAGCTCCCCGCGTACTGTTTTGTTGCGCTAGCTCTCACCTCAGCCACTAAATCCTTGGCCATAGTGTAGTTGGTAGGTTCGTTGCTGACGGAGATGGGAGGTTCCTCGCCTTGGTCATGGGTAATGATTTGGTTACAATGACGGGCTTCGAGTCGGGTTGCTTCGGTTCCATCATTCCCCTCGGGCCGGAAAACGGATGACCCGATGCAGCGCGGATGGTACGGCCCCGCGATTCGATGTATCCAACGCCGCCCTAGAATGGCGCCAGTAGGGACGACTTGGTATCTAGGACGCAAGCTGCGGTTGAAGCCGACTTTGTCTTCCTGATCCCACGAGACCGGGAGGATGATGTCTCCTATCGGGTCGGCTCGAGCCGCTTGAATCCGAAGAGGGTGCAATGGGGTCTATGAAGACCGACTTTGGTAAGTTCATCTCCCCGGATCGCGGTGATAGAACAAAATATCGCGACGAAGCTACCGTATATCGATCAAAACTTCGGCTTTGACGGTCCGGGCCATCGATTTTGACGTGGACCACGAAAGTGCATCGTTATCTGGGAGGCAGACCTTTGTTGAGGTCGAATTCGGAGAAGGTGATATCTCCCGTTCTTCTTCCCGAATCGCGCGGCATGGTCAGCGGCTTGTGAAGAGAAATTGTATACTTCATGAAGGGCTCCGACGCTTTCGCTTTTCCGCGGAACTCGGAGACGGAATCGCCTTGGAGAGTGATCATGTGGATGGTTTCGTCGCGTGCTCGCGACGCCTTGACGGGCCGACGGCGATCCGATAGGCGCGTTGCTCGGGAGCCGCCCCCGGCCGTGAGGGCTTAATCGTGGAGACCTCGGAGCCCTTCTTGGTGGGGGACCCGCTCAATCTTGCGGGCTATGAGTTTGTGGCGCAGTCGCCGCCGGGATGTTAGTGTATCTTTTGATGTGCCCGCCTTCACCGTGTCTTGCAAGTAATGCTTTGAGCCCCCGCCAGACGCCGGTCTCATGGCAATTCAAGGCGATGAAAGCGCGCAGGGGCTGATCCGGGCGATCCGCCGGGTCGTCAGATCTCCGGCGCGTAGAATGCAAAGACGCTTTGATCTTTTTCTAGTATGTGACTAGGAGATCCGTGAGCACGGGCGAATTCGATCATTTCTTGGTTTGGGTCCGAGGGTTGCCCCTTGTTGTCGGGTCGCTTCCTAGATGATGATGCGATTTCAGAACTTCTTCCCTCTTCGCCGCCGCTTCTTCGCTTCCTTTTCGCTTTAACAAAGCCTCTTGCAGCTTTGATGTATTTATCCACTCGCGCGATACCGCCAACGGTCGGGTTGGTCTTTTAAGAGCGACCTAAAGAGGCCGGTGTTAGGGAGCGGCAGCGGGTTGGAAAGCCATCGCGCAAATGATTCCTTGAGGCCGCTTCCATGTCCAAGAGCTCTGTTTTGAACCGGGCTTAAGAAGGAGTCAGAAGGTTTCTCCCCGCCGAGAGCGAAATGGAAGAGTGAATCGAGATCACCCTTCTTCGCCTCGGTTGCGGCATCGATCGGTTCGCGAACGTCGGTGAGCCGTTGAAGCTTCAGATGGAGTCGGGCTCGAGGGAGAAAACCAACCGAGTGGGCCGCCCTTTAGCCGGGCCGGAAAGAGTCCGCAAGCCGGAGATGGTCGAACTCGGGCGCTACCAGAGCGAGGCTTTGAGCATATCGCGCTATATGCCGGCCGGCAGGTAACGACCGCCATACGCTGGAAAACGGGTCGACAAAGTCCGGAGGCTTAGACCTTGTGAAGGACTTCGCAGCGAATGGAGAGGCGCTGATAGGTTTTCAGCGATTTTCGCACTATTTGAGTGGAATCTTTCTTGACCGCATTCTTGTCGAGCCTTTGATTTAGCTCGGTGATTTGTCGATCGACGCTGATAACGCCGCCGCCGGCGGTGCCCGCCTAGTGGGCTTTGTGTATCTACTTGTGCACGAAGGTGACGTTTTTTGCCCGAGTTGCAGGCAATTTGTTCGCTCATGGTTCCTACCGCGGCCGCCAAAGAGTTGAATTGAGCTTCGAGGCTTGCCATGCTTCGTGGGCTTGAGAATCTTTCGGTTTGGTTTTTGCTAATGATTAGTGTAAAGGTGGTTTGGCTTTCAAGTAATCGGTGACCACGACGGCGCCAATGTAAAGGTGTGGTGTGTTATTCCTCTACAAACACTCGGGACCGATATGAATAAATGGGTGAGACCGAAGTTCGCTTTTGGAGCGAACCGCCACGACGATCTTGCTCGGGGCCGGGCTCGAGTAGAATCAGTCCGGGCGCGAAGTTCATAGGAGTGGTATTTATAGAGATTCGAGTGTATCCTCACCCTCCACGGTAGAGGATATCACCAACGGGTGTGGATCATGGGAGCATGTGAGAAATATCTACATAGGTCCGGCTGTGATGATGAGGAGTGACACCGAGCAAGTAGCTTGCGGTCGCGGATCGATCGATCGATAGTCGATTAGTGCAAGTAACTCGTCGGTCATGATTGCTTATGGATAGGGAGTATGTGTCACCGCCGATGTAGTTCGTGGGTGATGGTGCGACCGCTCTTGTGGCGGGCGTTGTTGGCTCGTGGATGCGAATTCGATATCACAGTCGGTGCCTTAGTTCCACTATGCTAAGCTGCGTCGTATAGAGATAGAGAATATCACTCCCCTACAATCATCACAAAAAATAGACCAAAAGTCACGAAAAAAAATATTATAGTACTATTGCAGTATTATAGGTGGGAGTCGGAATTTTTAAAATAGTTAAGATTTCATAGATGACTCATGGATCTTTGTACTAAGGTCTAAAATATTGCCAATATATATATTTTTCTGGGTACTCGATATGGAAATATTCGATATATCTCCACCGAATATTGTAGGTTTTTCGACCTGATATATATCCCATTTTCCGATTTATATATTATATATCGATATATATTGTTTGATTGTTTGACTGACTTTTTTGATTGTTTGACCGATATTTCTGATATATATCGGCAATAATTATGATATATAGTGATAATTTGACCAGTTCACCAAAAAAGATATATATCTCTAATATTTTCGATATATCTCGATTTTTGGGGTACGCGATATATATAACCCGATATGGAAATTTTCTACCTTGCTTTGTACACCAACCAAAATTTCCTATTGTCTAATCTTTGCCAAAAAAAAATTCTTTAATATGTATATTTAATTGATGCTTAAAAGAGAATAATATGTTTTAAAACTCCAACCAAAATATCTCATCTCTTTCTTTCCTAGATTAGTATGCAAGAAAATAGTCTAGAGAACTAATTTCAGGCCAAAATCACTGTCTAAGCTAGCTAGAACAATCTTTTTTCAAAATCACTCATAGAGACAATTTTCTGGTGAAAATAACATTTAAAGACAAATAGCTCGGATTATTTGAAATAATTTTTTCCCAATTATACTATTTATGTCGTTTTGGAACTTATGTTGATATATAAACAATGATTGTTCGTATCCAAATATGTGAACATACCTCATATACTCATGTTGAGGTATGACTCCAATAGGTGTAACTATTGATCATACATTATTTGATAGGGAAAAAAAAATGTTGAGGTATGACTTCAATAGGTGTTATTATTGATCAATGATCATACATTATGTTGATATATGAATAGTGATTGACCATAACTCATATTGAAGTATGAACTTTGTTGATGTATGAATAGTGATTGTTCATACCCCAAATAGATCATTATTCATACTAGTATAGAACGAAATATCCCAGTATTATTGGGATATATCCACCCCCAAATCTTGATATATATCATCAAAATATCGCTCTCTGTGTTGATATTCTACATGTGGGCATATGTTAAAATACATAAAATATCATAAATATCTCAACTTTCTTCTATTAAATAATGGACTTAAATCATTAATGGGATTATATTTGCTTTTTAATTTCAATTCTAGATTCAAATATTCTTAATTTCCGTTGATTGTGAACAAAAGGATATGTTATAACCTATCTAAATGTAGAAACAAAATATTCTTAATTCTTATTTAATTTTCTTTAAATTAGATTGATTCATAAAAGGAGATTCAAAAAAAGAAAAGGAAATTGCAAGAAGAAAAGGAAAAAAACTAAGAAGGAAATGAAATTGATGATTGAGTTTTTTTTTTTATAAAGAAAAATATAAATATTATATTTGATTGGGTCAAAATTGGAATTATAGGGCTTAAAAAAAATTAGTATACATTCATCAGATCTAGATCCAAAGAAAAAGAACAAAAAGAGAGAAGATGGAACATCAAATTTGTTAAGCAACTACCTTAATCATCTAAACAAACTCTCTCATACAAAAGTTTTAGTATATATATATCACGATATTTTCAAATTATCAATATATCAATACAATATCGCGGATATTTGATGATATCTCGTGGATTACAATTTTGACCTTTGAAATGATCAAATTCGTATTCTAGATATATTTATATATTTTGCTCAAATTTTGATATATATCACGATATTTTGTATTATGATTTATATTCTAATATGTATTCTTACTGATCATATATTATATTGAGGCATTTAACAATTATTGCTTATCTTTCCAATAAGTTTAATCGATTATATATTATGTTGCATTTAACAATTATTGTTTATACTCCAATAGGTGTTTTTACTTATCATATATTATGTTGTGGTATGAACAATTATTATTTATACTCCAAATAGATATTAACAATGATTGTTCATACTATATATACGGGGTCATTTCAATTAGGGGGCATTGTTTATTATTTGGAGTCAAGAGTATACTTGACCTTTTAACTACTCAAGCCGTTTTTTATTTCAGTGTCCATAGCATACTTGACAACTTTGCATCTATCTGGTTCTTGTGAGTAATTAACAAAACATGATTTTGAATGTGATTTTTTTGTCCCAGAGCTGATTAATATGTGGCTCGCTAGAAAACAAATAAATTGCTTTTTCGAAATCTATATTCTATAGCGAGGAAAGGTACGTATATAGAGCCCAAGAACGACAAGTCGACAAATATAACTGAATAAGTGGGAAAGTCCTCCAGGGACATTTCAACAACCGACGTTCGCACGTTTAGCTTAAAAAACTTTTCCCTAACAGACTAACAGAAACTATAATTACTCTCTTTATTAAGAATTAGTTCGCGGATGTAATTTTTTTTTTTCTTTGTATGTAATATGAACCGATTTATTCCTCATGAAATTATACTCCTTTTGTAATTTGCTGTCATCTCAAACGCATTGGACACGATGATACTTACTTTTGATAAGCAGAACCTTTTGAGCTTTCGACAGCCAATCATCCATGTCGATAATGAGACGCAAACTGCTAATTAGCTGGAATCGAGTATAATTCATTTCTTAGTATAATTTATCTTTTTATCAACTTCTTAGAATTTTCATGAACAATTACCCTTTGTGGCAAAAAGAAGACGAAGAAAAGTTAGGAATTCGGATTACGTAAGGTCGCAGCTGACGCACTTTGAACTCTCCATACGATTACTTTATATTTTTGGTCTTAGGTTCACGGTTCACGTGTGATTCTGGAGAGGAAAGCCCGTGTAACAAATTTCCTATTGACCTTTTTTTTATCCATAATCAATATTCATTTTAAAAAAAAATGCATTAGCTAGTAACTATAATAAGCTACAGATGGCTACAAGCCTACAACATAAATCGACATCACTAAAGTTGTGATAGGGAAAGAAGCAATTAATTAGGTCCAGTCATTCAGGGATAATATTGAATTAGGGATACACTGGAAGTTCACGCAATCACTCTTGCACGTACAGCTTTCTCCTCTCATTTTCACACAAAAACACTACCATATGTCCATATGTAGTTACATGTTTGTATCATTGGCGTGACAAATACCGAATTTGTAAATGTTGTCAACTTGATTACTCAATTCACCATTACCATAATAAGTTTACCTTCACTCCTTCAGCATGGGTCAAAACATAAAAAATTCAACAGAATATTTCTGCTTCTGGTTCACCCGATATTGATATGTAACTGATAATAATAGACCACGCTATTACATTTTCAATTCACCTTTATATATATATATATATATACAGTTATACACTTAACATTTCTCGAGAATCCAGTATTTCTGTTGACATGTATAAAGCGTTAAGTTCTCGACTCTCGACCACCACTCAGGTATATACTAATAACATTGACCATAAGTCCAATATTACATGAAGCTAGGCGAGACTGATGCACACTTGTGTGCAGGTACAATATAATTCAAAAAAGTTTGGATATATTAGTTGGTACCAGTTCGATAACTGTTATGACATCTATGTCATATTAACTGGGTAGAATGTGACTTGAAATGGAACTGAGTGAGGGATTGGAATAAAAAGTTGTACAGGTATAGAGCTGAGAAATGAATGGTCACGTTTTGATGCATAAAAGATTGGAATAGGAGTCGTCGTCTTATCCGTGTACCTAACCATTAAGAGGAGGTTCGAACAAGAACAAGATAATATGAAAAATTGAAAATGGGCCATAGTTAATTTACGGCGTTTTATGATACAATAATTGATGAAGCCCAGTCGAAGTTTACTAAAGTTGGGCCACTGATCGTACAATTATGGCAACTTGGGCCCGAAGCGCGGGTATAGATGTTAGTGTACATGACTACGCCTCCCGACTACCGCCTAATATTTTTTAGAACACTGTGTACATGACTATGACCAGATTCTACGTTTGGGAGTTTGCAGATTATTAGTCTAAGGCCTTAAGAGCAACTCTAGGTGGAGGCATCAAGTGTCAATTTATCTTAACCATTCTGAATTTCAACAAAAACCATCTCTAAGTGGAGATAAATATAGAGGCATTAAGTGTCCAGCCGCATCTGTGGAGGCAAATTTGCTATTTTGGATATGGATGTGGCATGGCACTCCCACTTTCACATGAGTGTTTTTTTTTTTGGGCAACTCTCCCCACAAACAAAACGATGTTTTAATAATTTAAAAAACTAACTTGGGATCCACTTTTAATAAAAAAAATATTTAAAATAAAATTGAGTCTTACTATTATTTATATTGCTTCTACCCTCTAGAGTTGGTTATTGTTTGAGGATGTTTGCCTCAAATTTAGTCTTAAACATGACAATTGATGCATTCATCACCTAGAAATGCTCTCAGACTTAACAGTTCAAGTTCAATGTGAGAACCGAGTACAACTGTACAAGTATTAAAAAGTCTGATTAGCTTCTCATATCAATCTTTATCCACTTCACACTTTGGCTCGAGTTCTGGGATAACCTGGGTCGAGCTCATTTCGCAAGTTTGGAACTTTGGATTGACCACTTTAGAGATGTCCCATATTTTCAAGTGCTAGTTATAAAAATGCTGTTCTTCTCCAAAAAATTGGAAGAAACAGAATAACTTGCCTTCGAACAACGGAGACACGGGTTTCAATTGAATATTCAAACTAAAAACTTTTGTAAGGACAAACAATTGATAAAATTATTGCATCGAATATATATTCCTCTTGAATTAGTACTTGGGGAGAGAAACTCCTTTGGCAGATTGTTGTTGAATCTCTTGTTATCTTGGCAGTAGTCGTAGATAACATGGTACTTCCTAACCCATTTGAACAACTTTCGCTGTGGTCCAGTTAGTGTGCTAAATCTGTCTTTGTTCCACCAATTGGTATCACTATCCGCCCTACAAAACCTTGCATTACCTCTCCAAATACAAGCATCAACCTTGTGATTCCTAAATGAGGCTATAAAGGGACCTTTGGACCAATCAATCTTGTCTTTTCCACCGTTCGTAGCCCAGCTGTCCCCGTTCCACAGGCTGATTTTGATACTCATTGGTTGCCATCTTGGAAAAGCCACTCCCTTGTCTGCATGGTTTCTGTATACTCTAATTGGAACCCAATCCACCATAAATCTGAACACACAGAAAAAATCATCAGGTTATGATATGTACCAGTTTACTTGTATGTCCGCCACATGTACAATTTCTGGGTACAGAACATAACGTTTGATAAACTAGACTTACACAATTTGATGAAGGTTCCATAGGATTGTGTAAGTATGGAAGTCCAGTGTTGGATCAAACCATAAATTTATCCTCTCTTCTCTGTTATCAAATCCATCAGCAAACACGTTTGTTTGAAGAATATATGGCTTCCCGGCCACATTGCCAAGAAATTCAAAATCTATTTCATCTCTGTTTGGTTGATCAGAGGTTAACTGCATCGCATATGACCGGAAAATGTATATAACCGTCAGCCGGGCAAATATCTCAAAAATGTTTATATTTTTCTAGTCCGAAAACAATGCATCAGCAGACAAGTAAACACAGGAAACATAATCATAGTGTCAATCTTAATAATTTCTAATGGATGCCAAGAAGAGCTAGGCACAAGAAATGGAAGGGAGTACTCACATAATAGGCTTAACGACAGTGCCTGCTGAATGGCCTGGTACAAGTTTGATCTGCATATCGATTTCCCCAAACAAGAACATCTCATTTGAAGCGAAACCAGCACCTATATCGAAAACAAGAAGAAATGCAATGCTTGTTCATTTATCAGTGTTAAAACTAAAATTCAAGCATGAAATGTAAGTAGTATAAGAAAAAAAATTCTCCCCCACCATTGTGCATTCAGTCATCAATTTTACAAGAGGATGTATTTGTGCACGAAATTCATAATATGAAAATGACAAATTTGAACTTTTATTTTAGCATGTACCAATGTACCATGAACATTAATTTCAGTAATACGGTTTAGAATAACGAAAGACAACTAAATGATCAGATTCTCTTCGTTCTTCCATGATACCTGACTCTTCATCAAGCTTTAAGCTTCTCTCGTGCCCATCGGCTGAAGTGTTTATATGAGTAGGGGCCCATGTTACGAAGAAATCCTTGTTGAAGTCCCCCACGGATACAACAGAAGAATATGAAACCTGTATGAAATTCGCTATTAGAAAACCAATAATGACAATGACCTCGTTATTCCTGATCATGGTTCCTATGTTATTATTTGAATTAATCCTACATATAAGTACTGAGAGAGATGGAGTAGTTGCGGTTTATATAATGATTGCATGCTGAGTCTATTGAAGATTGTAAAGAGAAGCAAGGAAGGTTTGCTGAAGAATGCCTTTAGAAGGAAGCAAAGGAATGTTGGGGTGGTAGACTCTGGATATTGTAGTTTAGATTGCCGTCCTTCTCAGGATGATTCCAAAACTCTTCCTCTTGCGTTGTTATATCATTATTATAAAAAAAAAGTTTGGAAGGATTTTCAAATGGCTGCCATAATTCTTAATAATCAACACTCAATAACTATGAGTCGATCAAGCTTAGAAACTAAGTTTAGTTTTCATTTGGAGTGTCTTAGGGGATTAGTAACTGGAGAAGTCAGCCATATATGTTGACTCATCTGCATAATGTATCAAACTTCGATCATGAGTAAGCAAGCATCTCACTTTCCGTCACTATTAGCACATGATTACTTAGTGACGTAACTTAATGACGAACATACACTCTCTTGTGGTTCTCGTTGTAAACAGTCTGTGTCTTGATGTTTCAACCTATAAATTGTCACTTAAAGCATCCCCCAGTCGGGAAAACAGCAGGGATCCACATCTTCAAATGTTCCTTCAATTCCCAGGCACAAAATAGGCAGAGTAAGGTTTGAGCCAATATAGTTCAACTTGCACCAAAACACATTGCCTAGCTATAGCTACCCATGCAACATAGTTCTGGTTGAGAGGATCATTCCTAATTTAATTCAATCAACCATACATACTTAATATTCCAATCAAACACCATTCTCAGTTGTGCTCCCTTGACTATGTTGCTGTAGTTTATGTGACTCTGTTGCTGTAGTTTATGTGACACAATGTACGCTTTCTAAGGCGCTTTGTATAATGTAGCAACTTGAAGCAAGCTGTGTAAGCACATAGGCTTTCTCTTGAGGGTCCTTTCTACCGAAGAGCAAAAAGTTGAGAAAGCAAACAAAGATTTGGCTTCATTACTTTTTAGAATAATTTGGTCTGACAACCTTCCCCTTTTGACTGAATGTGGCTCGCTGTTTATGCTCTATCTTAAGTCTAATTGTAAAACGGCTAAAAGTACATTCCATGTTCAGACCAGCTTCATCTTAGGATAAACTCACATATTGGTGCCAGACGCCAGCAGAATCTCTCTTACATAATTGCTATTTGCTAGGAAGTAATTGATTGAGCAATCAATTTGAGAAACAACATAGTAAAAATCTTCGATCTTTTTCCTTGATGGCTTATAAGATGAAAGAAAACCACATAAGAATGCAAGAAAGAGAAACAACTTCCCCTAGAGATTGAGAGATACTGAAAACAATTTTTACGGTGAATAAAGGCATGGTTTTAGGACACTAGAACTTCGCTGGCAAACAAATTCAGCAGTCAGTACGATACCTATCTATTCTAGTTGTCGAACATTGTAGCTATAAATAACCCGACCTTCCAGACAAACACTCCGAGCCCCAGCTCACAGCCAATCAGTCTACACAGCCCACAACTTAGACGGAGAGGTTGATGGCAAGCTAACCAGAGAATCAGTATGTACCGTTAACATGGCCAATGTTCTATAACCAAGATCATCTTTTGGTCTGCTTCAATATTTTTGGTAGAATTATGTACCTGGGAATTCAAATCGAGTTAATCAACCCTATATGGAATTAACTTGTTCAAACTATCTTCACCACTTACCTTCCATATCTATCTAACAAAACAGAACGGTGTGAGGCCCGAAGGGCCCATCCGGTAGCTACAAATCTTCCTCACAAAATATGACATGGCAAATCCAAATGATTTTGGGGTTTGTGTAATTTTCTTAAACCAAATCAACATCCATGTGATCTATCTAAAAATCACTCAAAAGTCAACAATTGTAGCTAGACTTATAAGCACTGGGCTAGCCTATAAACTGTTGGGCCTCCAAATTTAACATGGTACTGCATATAGGGTTTGCCCAATTAATACTATTGGGCTTATGGATAATGACTAATTGGGCTGGTAGAGGAGATAGCACAGTGTCCAATTTATGTTAGATAGTGCTGATTGCGCATAGAGTTCATAAGTGCCGTACGGCACGGGCATACCCTAGTATGGTACATTATGCCTGATCTTACGATAGATTTAGATAGATTTACGTAAACATGAACTTAGTCAGTAACATCAGAAGTGTACAGCCCATGCTGGGATGACTTGTGAATCGGAAACATTGAGAAGTGAGAGCATATTCATCTTTTAGGCTGCATTTGGAATTCTGAACTTGTTGGACTGCTTTTGCTTCTATAATTCTTTCAGGCATGTTGACCATTATGTGCAAATCTTGCGCAAGAAGCTATTGTAATTTCTCTCATGGTTACAAATCTAAATGTCCCCACAGTTGGGGAGCAGGAATGTCATGTATATTTTGTCTTGGTATGCACGAGTGTCAGAGTTGCAAAAGTTACAATCAAAGTTTCAATAACAAAGTTTTGCTTTTAGTATTTACATGTAACAGAATTTGTGACAGTGAATACGTACAAATCATAATTTGGAGTCCAAAGTGAAAGGAGAGAGATATTCCACATTTCAACACCAAGAGAAGCTCTTTTCAACTTGGAGGATCACCAACAAGGACAATGGAGACGGTTTCTCAGAATGATTCAGTGGATCTACGAGCACATCGACGCACTCTCCTGCAACAATGAGGTCAGAGACAGTCAAAACATGTCAATGGCTTCAATCAGAAGGTCCTTCTACACACCCATGCAAAAAACTGCAACACAACTGGAGTACACAGAAAAGCTAGCTATTCAAAGCATTGCTCTGTACCACATTACCCCGTCCCCCCACCTTCCCCACTAACCCAAATACTACACAGGTAAATGCATGGAAACGATTTTACTAGAAACACATTAACCTGTTATAGGCCTGGCTATCTTGTTGATACATCTGAGCAGCCTCAGGGTTCGCAGGACTAGCTGGATTTGGATCCATCAGAAGTGACTGCAACACATGAAGGTTGATACAACACACTTCACTTATTGATTGTAACTAAAGTGTAACATGAGGCGATGGACGACTTACCTGAACTGACGTCAAAATTGTACAGACACTGTGACAAGGTGACCACGCATCTTGAATGATGTCCATGCAAAGTGTGCCATCACGATAAACTGCAGGAGTCGAAGAAAATAAAGACGTAAACTTCCTAAAGAGGGCATCAAAAATGATAACAAAAGCACATTGAAGATCTAGTGGGCAAACATAGTGATCAAAGTTCGGGTTGAGTAAACCACATATAATTTGGTATAAGCTATTAAACATGCAATGGTAATTGCACGAAGGAATCGGGTTGAGTGCTGCTTGAAGATTCCATTAAATGATTTAAAGAAGTTTCTAATAAAAACTTGATCCAAGGATTAAATGGACATAATTGTTTTACAAATTATTACTAAATTTCGTTTTTAAAGTAGGAAGAGAAGTGAGGAAACCTGAAAAAGAGTTCTAATGCAAGTATAAATAGCGTATATCTCTTGATCATGATTTTCAGAGAACGTGCAGAATTTTGAAGGAAATGCACTGCATAATGTCATAATATGATATTATGGAGCATAAAGCCTCCGCTACCTTCTTTAAGTTTTCAAATGAAATTCATGCACACCTAGTTTGGTGATAAAATTCATTTTTATGTAATCATATTTACACCTAGATGGTTTGCTTAAGAAAACAAGTCGTCATACTAAGTCAAAATGTTCGTGATCCTAACAAATCATATGGAGCACTCTGAGAAATATGGGTGGTTAGTAGTAGCTCATAAAGTAAAAATAAGAAGCAAGTACCTCGGGTGCAAGGTGAAGTAAACGAAGTTAGTACTAAAGGTATCGATTATGAATTTGTCTGAAGGACTTGTGGTCGAGAACAAACCTAAACACTTACTGATAAGTGGTCACTTCACATGCTAAAAGTTGAGTTTCTCTTAGTTGGTTAATATTTGCATCACAACTGTGAACAGCTCAAACTCTGTATGTTAAATCTTCACTAATGCCTCCACACTTTAACAATAACTAAAGATACACAAGGTTAAGCGTTTGAATTAACTTTGGTTTTCACCATGTGGAGAAACTTCCCCTAATGTCCTTTCCCCACTGTTTTGACTCCCATTTTTCTTATTCCTTTTATGATAAACCTAAAAGGTCATGACTGTATTGAATAAGGAATGAATTATCAGGACAACGCTTAACTCATGGAAATTTCGTGAGTATAGGAAACTTAAAATGTAATGTCATGGAAACTTGGTGAGTGCACCTAGCCATCTACCTAGGTTTCATACATGTATAATTAACCACCTTGGAGATCACATACCAAATAACAAAACACATAGGGTAAAGTTCCTCCATCATAAGATGAGTTTCCGACTACAAGTCCACCACATTGCCGATGATTCACTAGGACTAAAAGCGCCGCGAACGATGCAATAATATTTACAAGTCATCAAAACATGATATGATGTAAACTTACAAAAAGAACATACTTTGAGTTTTTGATTTGTGAAATCACACAGATTTATATACTTATTCGTGATTTTTAAAAGTTGAAAACAAGTAAAGACACAAACTGAATCAGATCCATCCAGATGGTCTAACGAAAGTTGAATTTTGAGTGATCCTGCAATTGCCTAGCATGTTTTATATAGGAACTAGCAGATGAAAAAGCATCCAGATCCTAAATTGATGGTATAGTAATGTACTAGATAACTTAACAGAAGAACATTATATGAAGAACAAGAGTGAAGTAGCATAATCGATAGTTCAAAGTAACAAGGAACCAAAACTTAAGGCAATCGATAGTTAAAGCTTAAAACTAACCATTGGGATGAAAAATTTCAGAAGTAAATCGAACACGAGGGGTTTTTCGGGATAATTATCTCCAAAAATCAATCTTAATCCGAACACGCCACCTGAATTATAGAATTATAGACTAAGACGGATTAAATTTAAGCTTTGTATATAATTGGCAAAAGCAGTAGATGTGTTACCTTCCCAGGGTGTTTCTGTCTGGACCAAATATGGTTGCACTCCACACGAACAGATTCTCGTCTGATAATGGACTCGCGCTGCATCCCTGATACATGCAAAATTATATTTATTTATATTTTTTACTACTGATTTTGAATTCTGAGTAGAGAACATAACATAAAATTGACCTCTGAGGCTCGTTTACAATTGATTTGAGATCAGACATAAGACGAAGCTGGGAAGAGGACGATGCCATTATTTTCTCTACACAATTCTATCACTCACTTATTAGATTAGATCTGGAATTGGGAAGTGAAGGGTGTGCAAAAAGATAAGATATGGAGATTTTCCTATTTCGCGGGTTTTGATTCGTACAACCGCCTTTGCCAACCTGTAAAGCGCGCGATATATGACTGCCAACTGGATTATATAAATATATATATTGAAAATATTATATTTGGTCCCAAAAACGGAATCTCTCTTTCACAAATAAAGAAATTCTTTATTGAAAATAAAGGATTAGCCTCATTCTCCTATTTTGAAGCACCGAGATTTCTTTTTGTCATCAGAACCCACCTCTCTCGTTTCTGTGAAACACATTCACTCTTTCTTTGGAACTCATCAACACACACACTCATGGAGGACTATGTTCGGAAGCTAGCTCTATGGCACACAAAGACTTTCAAGCCCATCATGACGCACGAAGAACTAGAGCCCATTGTGTCGACTTTGGGTTTCTTTGGGTACCCACCAACCACCAACACAAGTGGCGCAGTTTGGAAAGAGTATGGTTTTAACGGCGGAGCATGTGATCGTATATCCATTACTGAGAATGAGAATGAGACTGAAACTGAGACTATCCCTCTTCCCCGTCCAAGGTTACCTTACCCAAGGATAGACGGTCTGCATCAATACACGTATCGTGCCTTCTGCGATGCCGTTGCCTTTTACATCGGGGAACGTGAATTTCCCGATCACCTCCACGTGAGGTACTTACTATTTTTATCACTTTCTTATTTGTGTTTTTTTTTTATTTGTTTAATTTTTTTTTTATTTATTTGCCCATGCTTATACCTCATATCATTCAAATTGTCTCTCTCTATTTGGGGCAAAAAGTCAATTTGATTGTTTATGTTGGTGATTATGTTGAGTAGTTGGGACGGATTCTTTAAAAATTCAATTTGATTGAGACCTGAGGGTTCCAATCGGTGGGACCAGTCAATCTTAGGCTTACTCACCACGGAAAAGTACTTCAAAAGTGTACAGTTGTGGTTCTACCTTCTATGCAAGGAATCCAGCAATTTATTTTGTTTTTTTTTTTATTTTTGTTTCTTTTGGCAAATTGTTTTTAACTGAAAAGCAGATACATAATTACATACTTGCCACTGAAGCAGGCTACTTCTCCCCCAAACCAAAGTACCAAACCCTTTGCTGCCCTTCAATCCTTACCTTACTTAACCAGTGGCCAGAAATTTACTGAGTTCTGAATTTGTGATGGATTGAATTGTCGACAAAAAAAAAGGCTATAGCAATATAGGTTGTACTTTTTTTCATCATTTAATCTTTTTAATATATCCTCTTTTATTGAGCTTCGTTAAAAAGTTTTTTAAATAAAATAGAAATGAAAAAAGTCAGAGATGACGAATGGGAATCTTTCATCAAAAGCACAAGTCCCGAGTCAAATAGGAAACACCAGCTATGTAGGTAGTAGGTGAACCTGTTTTGGTAGATTAGTCTGGTACAGTGGTACCTGTACTGCATGCACGCATATGCCTATTCAAGGGGTGCTTGCTGGCCAGCATTCATGCTTGATGATAAGATATTTTTCTGCTGGTTTTAGTTTTTCCTTTTAATTTTTCTGTTTTTAATTTTATGATGTTTACCGCATGGCGCATGGTACCTTGATTCACGTGGAACATTTTATCTCTAAAAAAACTGGAGAACTGTAGCGGGCTCTTTTTTTTCTTCTTCAATATTAAACCAAAAAGCTAAAACATGCCCTTGTTTCAAGGCATAAAAACAGTAGATATAGTTCTCTTAGAAAATTTTGCATAAAAAATCATGAAGTAGACTGGAAACATGACAACACACTCATCAGTCATCACAGGCACAAAAATACAAACTTATTAGGAACATAGGCTGTTAAGTGTGGTGTGTACATGGCCTGATGACGGCCACTTGGGTATTAAGCACCTAGCCAACACCCAAGTCAAAATATATACTATAAAGTTTCTCCTACAGAGCGAATTTTTGTTATAATTAAGCATAGTTAATTTCACACCGTAGTTTTTACTACAAATTTGTCTGAATAGAAAAGTAAGATGGGTCTAATTGACTAAACTTTAGATTGTCCAGGTAGTCGTTGTTATGCCTTTAGATTGTTGCGAACCGGGTTTAAACTTTAAAGTAACAGTTCACAAATACAAACTATATATAGGTGATCTAATGGAAAATACTTGATTTCATGCTATTAGGTTCGTGAAGTTAAGGCTATCTTGTTTGTGGAGCTCAATTGGGGCATTGTACAATATATGTGTTGCATTAAAATGATTTGGGATGAACTTTATAATATTTTGTTGAGCAACAATGTTTGTTAATGATAACTAGCGCCAAACGTATATATGATCATCTCCAATGGTTAGGTTTATTGTGTTGTTCATACTTAATTGAGAGACAAATATATGAGAATGGGATGCTGTAGGTCTGTGTCAAAGGATTGCAGTCTTATAGCCTGGTTAACTCTGCACATATATTTCTTAAATATTGCATTATTGGTTTTAGTTAATATATTGAAATCAGAAGAATATCATCACTGTGGGATGAATACATGTGTAATGATCTATCACAGACTTACAATTATGTTTATATAGACATATCTATCAAATTTCGTTCAGTGAAGTTGCTATTTTGATGCTTCTTAATGTACTTTACAGGGGAATGCCATTGCATCGCGTCCATGACAGACCTTTTGATAAGAATTTCCGCTGCATGAACGAAGAAGACGTGCTTTACGTTTATAGAGAAGGGACTCTTGATCAAGAAAACAAAGACGCTTTACAGTAGCAGCAGCAACAACATCAATACCCCAACTGAAAATACTAGCATTGATTGCAGATTCAAGAGAGGCAACAACAAACTCTACAACCACCGCAGCAACAAGAACATCCTTCTCCATAGCAACACAGCCAAAATGAACATCGGTTCTCATGTCCCATTAAAAGATATCATAGTATGATATATGGTTGATCCATCTCATATATTCTTGGATAGGTTTTGAATTTTGCGTTATAGTTTTAACAGTTTTACCATCCAATTTTGTTATAGCTAGGTTCAACTCCATACAATAGGACATTTGTTCATTCGTATTTTACAGAGTTCAGTTGAATCTCCAGGCATTCAGCACCAAAATTCCATTGCAAATGAATTCGGTAAGATTTTAGTTTAGTTTGTACTCATCGTGGGCTATATCGTTCAGTTTAAATAGGTTTGACTAAATGGTTTGCTACAGGCTACAGCTTGCATCTCGTTACAGCATATTTTTCAGCCGAAAAATGCCCAGGCTTTTTACCCAAATTACTTCAGAGACTGAGCTAGATCTGTTACTTTCCCTGATTCAAAGCCTATTTATGTTAGCCTTCAAATACATTTCAGCCCTCCTTAAATGGCAATAGGAATGAGCTCAAAGCAAGTCATAGGAGGGGGTTTGATATTTGGCTGATATTGTAAGTTTGTAACACCAATTGAGCTTGAGCGGGTTGACTAGGACCTAAGCTCGACTTGTTTATGAGTCCTAGCAAAAATCAAATCCTCTTGTTTTTTTTTTTTGCATTGTGGTTAACATGTGGAGAAATAAGACTTCCATGTTTCCATTATACTGGAGCATCCCCAAGTGGAAAATGACAAATTCTCATGCTCTCGTACCTCCAATGCCAAATGAAAGTTGCGTATTAAACGAGCAAGTTGCGTATTAAACGAGCTGAGTTGTTAAAAACACCGCGTTCGTGAGAGCTTTGAAGTTGTGGATTGCTATATACAGACTCGAATCTCTCCGGGGTCGACCCTATTTTAAAAATTCAAATAGAGGACATGTCCCCATATAATCTCTCATGACAGACTCACTTAGAGCGAAAAAACACCCAAATTTCAATTTTTGCCTTTTGACTCCAAGTTTTTGTATTTAATAAAATTTCAATCAAGTGACCAAGATGGCCACCAAGACAAGATAACTCCATACACAATTATTGTTCGTAATGATTCCAATATCAATTATTATGAGATCATTATGAAGACTACTTGTACAAAATGTGATTACAAAGTATTTATACAAACTCAGTCTATGAGGACGACCTCTTCCATTTATGGTTTATTTTAATAGTGAGTGTTGGGAAATAGTAGTTTTTACGTTCAAGATGTCCCATGCCAACTAACTTCTTAAGACTCTGGGCCCCAACTGGAGCGACCTATGAAACGATAGACAGTCTAACTTTGGTCACGCTTAGTTATTTTGATAGACATTTTTCACCGTGACAAATTTTTAGCTAACATCATAATTAATTGTAAATGTTATATGATCATTTATACCATCACAATGAGGTACCAATTGATTCACTTAGGACTTCACAAAATTCAAATGCATTTTCAGAGGGACACTACATAGATCAAACCAAATATTTTAACACCAACATGGTATGTATTGACGAATATACGCTTTGAAACTCACTTATTTGAATTAATATTTTCTTACTCATAGATTAATTAATACTTAAATTGATTTATAGGTATTTGATAGTCATCAATATTTGATTGATTGGACACAACATAAAGGAAATAAAAGTGGGAGCTATTGTCATCATGGGAAATCTCAAAATGCAACTGGTGGGAATGCTCCTAGACTTATTTTGATATGTGAGGTGGTGGTGAATTGATCGATCTCATAAAAGGTATAAGCAAATGGGAAAGACGGAACAAAAATATGAATTGTCCTTTTAAACTAACTTTGCATTGGATGGTTGGACTGGTGTAGTCAAGGTGTTAAGGCGCACCTAAGGCTAACACCCTCTTTGTGCCTTAGGCACAAGGTGTGAGGCGCATGCACAACGGATTAAAATGAGGGGGAGTAACAAAAAATATATATAACAAATAAAAAATAAAATAAATATTAAATATGACATGAATTATCATTGATTTGTTTAGCCAAACATTAAAATTAATTTTATGTAATTGTAAACATGAAACCATTGAGCAACACCCATAAAATCCACGAAGTTATTTCCATACTATTGTAGTCATTTAAAATAAAAATCTAAAACAATAAGTAAATAGCAAAATAAAAACTCAGATATCTCAATACAATTTAGCTCAACTTCAATAAACTAAAAAGTGAATCAATCAAATTGAGCCAAAGGAGTTCTTCTTAAATAGAACACATGATTCAAAATTTGGAATCCCATAAAACTTCATTTAATCCATCTTTGTGTATTTTCTTAGTCCATACAACTTAACAAAAACTAGTCAAAATAAAACTTAGAGTGTACTCCAAGATGAAACCAATTAAATTTGTACAATTTCTTGTACCATACAACAATTGGATCGAGTGTAAATGTGTCACGTATAGCAAAAATTGTAAAAAAAATACGAAAAAACTGTAAATGTTGATAAGGCGTGGCGCTTTATCAACAAAAAACACAAAGGCACCGCCTTATGTTAGCTCAGCTTTAGTCAAGGCGAGGCACTAAAAGTGTGTCTTTCACGCTCGCGCCTCTTTGGTTTGACTACACTGGTTGGATTGGATCGTCTTTAATAAAGAGGAGATTGTGTTGGTTTTGTATTAAGAACGGTTTATTATAACAAACTTTAAAAAGAAAAGACGTCAGATTAGGTTAAATTTGTTTGCATTGGATGGTTGGACTTTATCGTCTTATAAAGAGAGGAAATTGTATTGGTCATGCATTAAGAACAGTTTATTGGAACCAACTTTAAAAGAAAATACATTCATATTAGGCTAACTTTGTCTGCATTGGATGGGTGGACCAAAATTCAATTTCACCAACCATTTCAAATACAGACAATTCGACCAGACTAACCTATTTCGTTTTGGATAACTGATATGAACCGTTTAGTTGGTCAAAATTGGTCAATTTTAGTAATTCACTAAAATTTGGTCTACATTGGCTAACAAAATCTTGATTTTAATAGAATAATTAAAAAACCATCGCTAACCATTGTTTATACACCTAAATGTTACATATTTATTTTATGGTTTTCTCAATTATATTATAGGTGTACATATGAGTTAAGGGTTTAAGGTTTATGAGTAAGGTTTTGTACTTTATAGAGATGTGAATGAAATTGAATTTGAACAACATTTTTTATTTATTTTAAAATTGATTATTGAATTTTGGCTCACAAAATTATTGTTGGAATTTAAATACACAACTTAGTTTAGGGTTTATGGTTATAAACCGTTTAGTTGGTCAAAATTGGTTAATTTTTAGTAATTCACTAAAATTTGGTCCACAATGGTTGACACAATATTGATTTTAAGATAATAATTAAAAAAAAAAAACATTACTAACCATTGTTAGTACACCTAAAATGTTACATATTTATTTTATGGTTTTTCCCACTACACTATAGGTGTACATATAAGTTTAGAGTTTAAGATTTATGAACAAGGTTTTGTACTTTATAGAGATGTGATTAAAATTGAATTTGAACAACATTTTTTATTTAATTCAAAATTGATTATTGAATTTTGGCTCACAAAATTATTTTTGGAATTTAAATACGACTCGAGTTTTGGGTTTTGGTTCAAAGCATATAGTGAAGGAAACTTTGATTCAAAAATTTTGGTCAATTGATTTGTAGAGGCTTATTTTTTTTTGTTTCATACGAAGTCTTGAATATGTTTTGAGTTTATAGTTTGAGGTATGAAATTTCTAGACCTGAATTTTAAATTTTAGTGAAATTTCGAACACAATATTTTGGTAATTTGGTTGGTATTCTTCATTTCATGTTCAATATAATATGAAAACGTGAATTGAATTGAAATTGGAGTTAGTGATAATACAAAACCAATTTGAAATTCAAAAAACAAAATTTGAATTGAAATTTCTTGCTCAAAATTTCAAATTTCAAATTGGATTTTAATTTTTAGTGAAATCTCAAATCCTGCCCAAATTTTGAATCTGAAATTTGAAATTGAACACGGAAAACGATATTTTTGGGCTAATATTTGACGTTCGTGTTGGCCTAATAGAGCTAACATTATGAACTTCAGTATGGGTAGTTTAAGCACCTATTAATCGGTGCATGGCTATGCGCACTTTCGACCGACCTGAACCAAAAAAATTAGAACCGGCGGGTGCCACAAATCGTGCTTTGTTCCGCTTTAATCGGCTGATTTCCAATAAATTGGCATAACAAAACGCTTTTTAATGGTTCTACCCCAGTTTTGTATGTTTGTTTTTAAATTCAACTCCACAAAAAGCCCAAAATAGAAAAACCCACTTAATCCCATATTAAAACGGATGGGGATCATGCATAATTAATCTCTCATCTAATGATAAACTCTCACAGTTCTCATGTTAGGAAGCGGGATCATGCAAAGGCTATGATATCAGTTTATTTTATGGGATAAAATTCCTGTGTCAATGATATTTATCATGCAAAGATAAATTCATTAAGTGGCATGCTTAACGGAGGGGAACAAAATCAACAAACTAAGTTTGTCCAAATATTTGATAATTGGAAAAAGTGAACAAAATTATCTTGTCCAACAACTTGATATTTGATACATTAAACCGGTTTACGTGCCAGCTATTCACTTGGTTGTATTAAGATTATCGACATATGTTTTATAGATTAACTAAGGCGATTAATTCGATTAATTGTGATTAATAGGATTAATCGCTATAAGCTCTTTGAATGACTTGCTCCCCGATTAGCACTTTAAACTGCACAACTTTAGTAAGTTGGACCCAAATATTTTATCAAAATTTCAAATTTAAGTTTAAAACTTTAAACTAAAATTTTCAAATATCAAATGAAGAGATATGTGTTGATCTTACAAGAAGAATGGTTCAATTTAACTAACTTAAAAAGAGTAGATGTTCAAATTGGACTATTATATGCCTCCTTTTTTGTTGGTTAAAATAGAGGGTTACATAGACTTACCCCCATTACTAGTTGCCAATTAGTGTTACTCCCCATTTTCAAAAATATTAGTGATATCCCCCCATTTGTAAGATCCAACTACGATTTCTTCATCGAAAAAAAAAAAAATCACAAAGTAGCCGTTGGATCTTGCAATTGGGGAAGTCTAACTAACCCAAAAATAGACCGCCTTATGCATAGATGAGATGTACCGTCCTGCGACTAGGAACAATTTAATTGCACTAACTTGAAAAATAAAAATGTTCATATTAAGCTATATTTTTATGTCTTAATTGGTTGGACTGAACCATTTTGCACATAAACAAGATGTATAGGTCCAAAGATAAGGATATTTAAGTTAGACTATCTTTTTATGTCTCTGTTGGTTGAATTGGAATGTCTTACACTTAAATTAGATTTTGCTGGTCCTGCATTAAGATCGGTTTAACTGAACTAACTTAAAGAGAAAAGACGTTCTAACTAGGCTAACATTTCCTGCTTTAGTTGGTTGAATTGGAATATAAAAAATCCTTGATCAAAGCTGTCAAAATATAATTAGGCCCAAGAGGGTGTGCCCAAGGACAATTTTAAGTTTGGGGTCTGCCTTGAGAGATTCGGGGTTTGTAGATAGTCCTTCCCTTGAAGTTTGGGGTCTGCTATGAATGCTGAACTCCAAAAACATGTTTGTTTTATGTTAGAATGACCAACCTCTGATTGTTTTGACTATTTTACCTCTGGTACATATATTTTTAAAGGTTTTAATTTTAGATTTCTTTAGACATACCCCACTCCCCTCCAAATTTAACGTTGGATGCTGGTTAACTAGATTTGACTCTCATTGACCGTTAGTCTATGTTTTTATTTTCTTCAAAAAAAAAAATATATATAAAAATATAAAACTCCGATGATGAAATGTCAATATGCCTTGATGATTTCTATTTCAGATGCAATTTGCTATTTTAAATAAAGTATTTATATTATATTATTTAACAAGCATGAACAGATGAATGTACTCAATGGGTGTTTTAAATTTTAATTCATATATTTGATGACCATTGAAGATATATTGACATTTCATGTGGGAGTTTTAAATTATTATTATTTTTTTATTAGAAGAAAATAGAAAATCTTACCATTGAAGGCATACTCGACATTTTATAATGGGAGTTTTAGATTATTACTATTATTATTTTATTAGAATAAAATAGAAAACCTAGATTAATGGTCAAGGTGAATGAGAGTCAAACTTTAGCTGACCAGGCAGGTAACGTATAAAGAAAATTCTAAAAATCCTATTTTAAACAATAATTTAATAATTTAATTTATAATAAAATAACACATTTTAAGAGTATTAGTTATTTAAAAAATGAAATAAACAAATTTATTTATCGATTTTGAACAATTGTAAAGAGATTTAATATAAGAAGACTGATTAAAATTTTGCCATCGAGAACTCCTCTAAATTTGCGTCTCAAAGTAAGATTGAAAAGCCTCTTTGCATGAACTAGGGTTTATGGTTTTACTTTTTTTCATTCGTCTTATATATATCTCGTATTTCTAAATGATTACTTCTTATTTATTTTGTTTTGTTTTTGCCAAGGATTAATTCTGTTTTAAAATGAGTTTTCGAATTCTCTTCAACCACTTGGGTAGTTCTAGGCAATCTTTGGGGAGGCAACTGTTTTTGAGATCGTTCAGTGCTCAAGTTTCTTCTTCAGACCAATTGAATCTCATCAGGTCCTTAAGGGAAAGGACGAGTGCACCTATAAAAGAGGTCAAGTCTGCTCTAGTCAATTGCAATTGGGATATTGGTAAGGCTCTTTGAGTTGGAGAATTATGTTTTAGAATATTAAGACATGTCTCCTAGTAATATCTACTTAATGCAGAGAATGCACAGACAGAGCTGAGGAAAAGAGGTATTGTTTTAGCATCAAAGAAGTCCTCGAGGGCTGCTACTGAGGGTTTACATTTGCTTTAGCACAAAATGAGAGCAAAGCTGCACTTATTGAACTTAACTGCGAGACTGATTTTGTTTCGAGAAATGAAATATTTCAGTATTTGGTGAGTATGGAATTATAGTCTTTGATAAGTGTACTATGTCATCTGTTCGTGTAGTCATTAGTAAATGACACTGATTACTGAGTCAATTGATGCATTGGTCCTTAGAAAACTATTTGAGATACATATACCTGTAGAGTTTTGAAGTTCGAAAATAAATTATTGCCTATATGTTTTGAGAGTGGATCTTGAGTCTGTTCTACACTTCTACATAATCCATGTCTAGGTTCACGATACATAAAGTCTGGATTGGCCCTAGTTGTTTAAGCTTTGATTGTTCTGCAAATGATCATGCCTTACCCGGACCCGGATGATCATGCCTGAATCTTGCAGATTTATTATGAATTTGTCTCTGACATGTAATATATTCTTCTTCTGTTATTTTTTAGTTAATCTGAAGTGATGCTTTCGTAGGTTCTGTGTGCGCACACGTTTAACAAGCCAATTTATTTGATGCCAAACTCTTAAAACATTTTGAAACTTCCAATAGAATACAATTTTAGTCTCTCGCCTATGTTCCATATTCTAATTATTTTTTCTTTCTTTCAGGCCTTATCTTTGGCAAAGCTTGCTTTGTCAGTTGAAAGTTCTCCCGAGCAGGTTTCTACGGCCTTTTCTCTTGGGTCAGACTACTTGGAGGCGAGACATCTTACATCTGATAGAGTTTGTTTTTGTTGATTGCCCTAGATATTTTATCTCTTTGTATAGTCTTACAGCCTGTTATTATGATCATTTCTATGGGTTAGAAACTTTTTTCTGATCACAATGATATTAAAAAGTGTGGATCTCTATTGCTATTATTTTCCTAATTATATACATTTTATGTTTACTTAGAATACAACCGGATACCTTTTATGTAACTTGAAACTCATTGAAAGTTTCCTCACTTTCAAAGTGATCTATTTCCTTTGTAGAGTTTTGATATATTTTCTTGTACAGGAATTGAAGATAAATCTAGATCATCCAAAACTAAGTGGGGAAACAACGGTTCAAGGTGCAATTACAGAAGTGGCGGCAATGGTTGGGAGAATGTGAAGTCTCAAGGGGTTATACAGTGTCAACATCTTCACATGGTGTTGTTTCTTCATACCTCCATAATGCAGTCCCTCAACCAGGTAATGCAATATTTTCTTACTATATTCTATATTTTAATGGGAATGACAAGCCGAGGTACATATCTAATGCTGATATCTGTGAGGAATAATTACCTTATGAGTGCAGGTTTGGGGCGCCTTTGCTGGTATTGTGACTCTGGAATCAGAAGACAAAGAAAGTTCCACTGGATGCCCTTCTTCGAGTTGGTTCTGAATTGGCAATGCACGCCGTCCGCAGCAAAGCCACAATTCTTATCGAGGGAACTTGTTTCTTCCGAGGCACTTGAGAGAGAGAACGGATATCCTTAAATCTCAGGTACTTTGGAACATTTTATATGCGTTTAGTTTTGAGACGAATAGCACCTTCCCCGGCCTTTTTTCTTTGAGCCTAGTGAGTTCGGGGAGCAAGCCTAGGTGCCCACTACTAAAGGCGGTTGAGCCAATAGCCAAGACAAACTTTGGATTGCATAAACTGTAAACTCAGCTCTTGTCCATTGCTTTGTATTTGAGTTATGGAGTATACTCAATCTTCCATTTTACAATTTGAAGTCTGTCATTGTTATGTTGAAAGACATCCATATGCATGGTCATGTTACAATGGTACCAAATGACACATGCTCAAGGCGTCACGGAGATATATTACAGCAGTGATTTTGGTTGACACAAATTACCACAGATATTCGAGTGTGTCTAGCTGTGTAATAGCAGTATAAACATTCAGTTTTTATATACACAGTAGCAGTATAAACATTTAACTGCTTGGAAACTGCAATCCATGTTTTTACTTTTTAAACTTTGCAAACCTCCACAGAGCAAAAGAGCCTGTATCATCCGAATTTGGCAATTCCAATAGCTAGCATATTTTCTGTTTAAACTTATCTTTTTGTTCATTTGATTTTTTTCCGCCAGGCAGAAAGTACAGGGAAACCACAAATTGCCATAGAGAAAATGGTGGAGGGTCGTATGCGGAAATACATGGAAGAAGTAGTTCTCTTGGAGCAAAAGTTTATTGTAAATGATGCTATTAATGTCAAGGTGCTTTACTTTCCATATATGATTAGGAGGCCGTTATGGTCATATACTCATATCATGGTCATCGGAGAATACCATGGCCGAAAAGATTAGATCTAGGGTTGTTCCCATTTTGCACTGCTAATCTTATTATTGCAACTATTGCAGAAACTGATAGATGATCTATCAAAGGAGGTGGGATTTCCAGTGAAGGTTGGCAAATTTTTTAGAATGGAAGTTGGAGAAGGAATTCAAAGGTAATACATATACGTAGAAACAAGTTTTATTATAACATAACTACCCCATATTATAACATAACATAACATAACTAGGGTGAAGCTCTGTTCCCTACTTCTGTATAAGAGAGAGGTGCTTCTCTTCCTCTTCCACAGGTCTCTCGAGCCTGCAGGTTGCTACTATCCTCGAAGAAGAATAGGCTAAGAGGTTCTTCCCATTATGGAATGCAAGAGCAAAAGCGGAAATCCCAGTATTGTAAGAGAAGGGTCAGCTCATCCAAGCTGAGCTAAGAGGTGGTGCATTTCTGAGTCACTGAGGAACCAAGTCTACCCCCGAGTGGCCAACCCTCTTGTTTTTACATTTGAATTGCCCGTGGATGTCAACCCAGGTCTTGTTTTGTCCAATCGAGTGGGTATTCGTGTTGCCCCCTTTAAGGTCTAAGTTAGTCTGCTTATTTTCATTATTAAAGATGAAATGGAGCAGGTCAGAAGGCTGGGGGCGTGGAAAGCTACTTAGTAAAGGGATCTTTGAAAGCAGCTCTAGAAGAAGGATTCTCTTTCCTCCTGCTTGAGTTTTAACGATCTCTTTCTCTTAGGAGCGGCAAAAGCAATAAAGATCTTAATGGAAAAGCGACTAAAGACTCCCTAAGATAAGGTAGGTTAAGGGGTAGGAACAACGTCGTGCTGCTTGTGGCGTGAGGCTAATCGATCCACTATCCTCCGCTACTGGGCGACTGCCCTCCCCTGACTTTACTGGACCAGGGCTTCCCCAAGCTGTACTAATGAGCCTTTTGTTTTGGACAGAAAGTCAGTCGAAAGCACTCTCACGCCCACCCATTAATAAAAAGAAGAAACGAAACCCGAGGTACACTAGAAAATAATTAAGAGGGTGACCTATGTGTGTGAGTCCACAAAGGATTGTGTAAGAGACTAGTCGGCTGGCTATTGTTCCTAGGTAGTGTGCCTAAGAGAAGCAGGTGCTCTTCCCTCACTAGGGTTCTACTGACCGAGGGCGAGTAGCTTCCCGTCCTTGCTTGTCTCTTAGTTTGCTAAAGTAAAGGTTCTTTTGCTCTCTGTTTCGTCGAGTGTGATAAAGTGAGGAAAGCTGAGGAAAGAAGAAAAGCCTTCCCTCGATCGCGGTTCGCAGATCTTCCTCAAGGCAAGGGTAGCGTGTCATTATTCTACAATAATCGTTTTTCTTCTTTTTGTAGAAGAATGCTCTCCTCCTGAGTGAAGCGGAGGCTGCAAGACATAGGAAGTCCAGACAAGACAAGTCCTTTCCTTCTAGTGTGCTTACCTAAATGAATCTTCTGCGCACCTTGCACTCTAATGTAGAGAAAGTAGTTTGTTCATGACAAGGAGACAGATTTGAAGATGAAGTCAGGAAGAAGGAATCCAATACCAAAACCGTCCACTTCCATTGACGAAGAGAGTGGGACTCAGAGGGGGATCAAAACACCAAGTATTTCCATGCGTTGGTGAACATGAACAAAAGCAGATCCTTCATAAGTTCATATCTGAAATCAAAACTCAAACTGAACACTGATTATAGTCTTAAAGAGCTTTCCTATCAGTTTCATTTTTGGAGAGGAAGTAGAAAGCCACAACTACCCCTACTTCATATTTATTCCATAGGTTTCTACGTATTACCCTAAGATATATTATGTTCAAGTTATCATATAGAATGCCGATACAGAGAAAAAGGGCTGGAGGAACCGGGAGAAAGAAAGGGAATAGGTAGCTAGGCTGGCTTAGAAAAAAAGAAAACTGTTATCTCTTTTTGTTTTTGAATTTGTTTTTTGGACTTTGGAGGTTGAGTTCTGATGATCTCTACCTATTAAAAAAAAAGATCCAGTAAGAGAATTTGTGCTACCTGTTGCATTAATGCCTAATACCTTTTAAGCATATTGTCAGTGTTTAAAAAACGCATCAAATCCTCAAGGCTCTGTCTCTTGAGGCTTGAGCTTCAATAGTAGAAGAAAGAAAGAGAATGAGGAAAATGGAAGTTTGTGATATTAGAATGAGGTGTTTTGATGCTCAAAAGTCAAAAACATAACCTAATAGGGAGTTTTAATCTTTAAAGAAGTTATGAGTGGTTAAGTAGCCAAAAAAAATAAAAAATTGGGAAAAAAAGTAAAAAAATAATAATAGAAACTTGTAAAGGCTGGCCTCAAAGTCTTTAAAGCCGTAAATGGCTTAAGGCACTCCTTGACGCTTAAGCCTCAATACTTTTTCAAAACCTTGTACATTGTACTCTCCATGATCCTTCTGGTCCCAATTTGACAATTTCTCAATCCTGGTCCCCATCCATGTTGCTTCTGATTTTCAGTAATGAAGTAAACAAGATTCTAATGGCTCATGTTAGTTTGTATTGGTTTCTCTAAGAACTGAATGTATTTCCATATATGTACATTTCATCGGATAAAATTTTCATACTGTTTCATGCATATATGTTAGATACTTAATACTGCGGTGAACTTCAGGGATGAGACATCGAGTGAGGCTGATGATGTGGCTCAAGCAGCTTAAGTTAGAGGTAATATTGTGCCCCTTGTTCAGAAAAATGTTTTGCATTTTGAGTAGTGAGTAGTGACCCTTTTTATCTTTCTCCATTTTCTTTCCTGGAAAGCAGTTACTGAAGTTTCAATTGAGATCACTTTTTGTATTTATATTTTGGGCTGGTAGAAGAGAAATTCTGGTTCGGGATAAAGATCATTCATTCATGGATGTTCAGTCGTGAAGTGCCTCATATGAAATTGTATCATGCAGTCCTGTTAATGGTTTGCCTTTCTAAGTTAAGAAATTTTTTTGATATAGACAATTTTGAGCGAGCACTGAATAAAAGGTTTTCAGCTATTTCACTTTCTGTTGTTTTGAAATCTTGTTTGCACATGTTCTACTTTTAGCAATTTTTAAATTCAAACTTAATTATAACTCTTCAACAAAAACACTTGAAATTACCCCAAATGTTCTACTCATAAAGTGTTGTTTTCCATAGTGTTGTTAGCCTGCAAGGTTAGTCAATAGTGTGAACCTGTTCTATAAGGGCTTAACAGAATGCTATGTTCAAAAAAAAATTGTAACAGTAAAGAAAGAGGAGAATCCATCGACAAGTTTAACCTCAAAGAGAGAATTAATATTCCAATCTTGTTTTGGGGTTTATTTCTCCAACCTCCCAATTCAGGCAAACGATGGTAATCAAATCAGAAAACTAAAATTTGATTAAATTAATGTGTTTTAGTCTTTAGAAGCCCATTTCAACTGTTTCTTTATAAATCCAAAGATTCGAAAAAGTTAAGTTGGACCAGTCAAAGCCCATCATTTTATTATTAACTTAGAGACTCCGATTGCTTTGGTCTCAAGGTACTGCTGACGCTTGACCTCAGCATCCCGCGGTATGGTTCTTGCTTCTCTTTGATAAAGCAAAGTAAAGCGAATCAAAGGCTCAAAGCAAAGCACCACCACCTTAGTTCCATCTGTTTTTATGTGGTTACTGTATATATAAACCAACATTCCCTTCTCGATCTGTTCATTTTTCCAATTGTACTGAAATTTAATCACTCATTGCTGTTCTTCATCACATCTATTATCATCGTTTTCCAGTTGGGTCGCTCTTCATGGAGGTAGAATGGTAGATATATCAAATCCTTGAAGGATTCTTATGTTAGCTATGTTTTTTCATGAGCTCATGTATATTTGTATGGACTTAGCATCGTCGAGGCTATGCCAACATAGAGCGAGTAGAGCACGGTTAGATGTGTATTAAAATTTTTATTTTTTTGAGAATGATCTGAATACTCAAGAAAAAACGAATTCCGGCCACTGATCTTTATCCTATGTATATAATCTTTCGTACATGTTGCAAATGTGTGTGGCACCGTTCCATTTTTAGCGAGCATATAGAATAATACAATTATTTTACAACATGTTTTGTAAAATCTAGTGTTCACTTCCAGAATCGTATTTATCGAAAGTTGATGATTCTAATACATCACCTACACTCTAATACTCTTTATTACCATGCAGCATTGTTGTTAATTTGGTGTTCATGTCCGATTTTTTTTTTTCTATTCTTTTAATGTCAATTTTCATGGAGGATCTTGATCAATGAGTTATGATTTTGACAGTGTTAAATAACTGAATTGAATCTTTGTTTTGTTTCAACCCCTCTTTAATATGCATGTCTTATTTGCAATGTAGTCTGTTGAAATGAAGGGGTTGAAATGGTGGGGCTACATGAAAAAGAGACTCAGGAAAAGCATATCCAAAATAAAGGGTAAGATTTGCAGTACCCTCTACTCTCTCTATCTTCCATCCATCTTTACATCAATCATATTAATCTTAGCCAATCTTATATTGGGGATTTGATTGTTAACTAGTAATTGATTTTCCAGGTATTGAGAAGGTGGAAGTGGATGCAAGCAGTCAAAAAGTTGTGGTAACTGGATATGCACATAAGAACAAAGATACTAAAGCAGTGAGAAGAGCTGGACTTAAAGCAGAGTTTTGGTCTGCACACAATGACATCTTTCATGCTTATGCCAGTGGAAGCTCTGGAATCATGAGAATCCATAACTTTTAACTTTTCTAGTCGTTCAATAATGTGTCCACTACACTTATTTTGTGCTTCCCAATTTTACTCTTTTTTGTTTCTTTACAAATATATGTTCATCAAGACAATGAAATGAAGAGGCGAAGTTTG
This sequence comes from Coptis chinensis, assembly GCF_015680905.1. Taxonomy (NCBI): domain Eukaryota; kingdom Viridiplantae; phylum Streptophyta; class Magnoliopsida; order Ranunculales; family Ranunculaceae; genus Coptis; species Coptis chinensis. The sequence continues at coordinate 2,874 of NW_028238151.1, read as the reverse complement.
ATTTATTATTTCCATATTCTATTCTATACATAAGAATTCTTCATTGTCTGTGAGAGTGTGTGACGTATTTTAGCTTTTACTTTTATTTTAGAAGTTGTGATGTTTAATCAAGGAGCCGAAGCGAACGATCTTTGGTAAACAAGTGGTAAGTGGATAAAATGTTATTTGGTTGGTTTCGCCTGTTCTCAATCTCGATCATTCTTTCTCCTCTCCGCTCATGCCCCCACTGTTTGCAGTTATCTAGTCTGATAGTCTGAAGATGGCATGATCTAGTTTGTGATGTTTACCAAAAAGCATTGTTGGACCATAGGCCCAAAACAGTAGCAGAATTAAATTACTTATGGTAAAATCGTATAAGTGAAACTGAAAAGGAAAACACGCCGCTGAAAAATGGTACAAAGCCTGGGCGGGGAGTAGAGAGAGAGAAGAAAAGGAAAGATGCATTTGAGCGAGAACGGGATAGAAAAAATACGTTTGTGGTGACGGGTGGCTCGGTTTTGTGGCTCAGCTCTATGTTCTGAGCTAATAAGAAGAGGTGCTCACGAGGTTCGGACCTGGATCCTCGCGCCTTCATCTCCATGGTCCGACCATCTAAAAAAAACATCGGTCGTGTTCGTTTCATTCAAGGTACTTACGATTCATCCACTACCAAATCATACAAATTTCGAGCTTAATTAGACAGCATGGACCATGCTTTTGATATATCTCTGCCTGTTTTACTTAAAACGTTTATATGCACAGGGGGATGTGAGTAAAAAAAGAAAGATCATTTGGAAAAGCATTGAAAGGTGCTGATTGTGTTTCCATCTTGCGTCGTATGGCATGTCAGGAAAGGAGATGATGCAACTGGGCGTATAGACAATGTCAATATTAATGGTACATGTCATGTGTTGATGCTTGTCTTGAGTTTGGGATTAAGAGGCTGTGTGTGTGAGCACATACAATGTTGTGTTTGGGGTAAGAGGGATTATTAATGGCAATGAAGCATTGCCTTTATTTTCCTATAGATGACCATGTGGATCCATATGGTCGGAGCAAATCTATTGCTGAACAGTTGGTTCTCAAAAAAGCAGCGGTCGCCCTTCCAAGTATATGTATCTTTTCTGAAACCGAATGTTTGATTTTCATTATAATTCTATGTGGTGTACATGACACCAACCATCTCTTGTTTTTTTTACGATTTTTATATTCTGATTTTGCCAAGTCCAAAAATCGTCAGTAAATATGTGGGACTAAATTCACCGTTCAATAGTGCAGGCCCCTTCCACTTCCATTTCTAGGTTCTTGAGAGCATTCCCAATGCAAGTTAGTATTGAGGGAAATTGAGAATTTTCACCTTTTTAATCAAAACCCTGTTCAATGCAAGGGTGACAAAGTCGGTCACTTGTCACTAAGTCAAAACGAGAATAGCAGTTGGTAAAACCGAGGATAGTTACTGAAGTTGTGAGATTGGACGGAATTTTTTATTCCGCCTCGTGTGTTTTTTTATATTTTTTCGGGTTTCATTCGGCCCTCGCGTTTTTTCGGGAATTTCTTTTCCGCTTTTTTCTTCGTGACGGATATTTAATTACGCCAGCCGCTTTTTTCGATTTTACACCCGGGGATGGAATCAAACATTCCGCTCGAGATTCAAAGTCACCTCGTGATTGGCCACCCTCGCCTTTACTTTTCACCAAACGGTAACAAAGAGGGAAAAATTGAGCCTACGCGGAGGTGAAAATATTGACTTGCATGCATTGGGGAATGCTATGAAGTGTATAACTAGGTGAAACATGTGGATATTGACTCACATTTTGTGTATTTGAAGTCTTGAGAGCAGGTCCAATAGAGGGCTGCATAATGGGGCTGCTAAAAGGTGTCACATAGGCCTTTTTAGCAGCCCTAATCAAATTTGCCACCAAAATCCAAAACTAGTCCACGGGGACTTTTAGCCGCTTATTAAACGTGGATAATGGACCGCTATAGAAACTCTACCATCCGTGATAGTCCGTGACGCTTAAAACACACAATTCTTTTCAGTACAGACGGGTAAAATTTATGCCGGGCCCACTTCCATTTAATTAAAATGGGTGATGTATCTACAAAGCCATTTCTTCGCCTACAAATTACCAACAACTAAACTATGTCGGGCCCGCTCCTGAAATTTATTTGCGGCAGCTGCCAGCGTAAGGTCTTAACTTTTACCGGGTTTATAGCTCTTCCAAATTTAGGAGCTTCAGCAGCCCCATTGAAATACATTTTGATAGTTGGGTGCTATATTTGCCTTTAGCCCATATAGCACCCAATTGGACTTGCTCGAACCCATCTACATTTCTAGTTACCTCCGCTCAATATGCAACAGTATTAACCTCCCAAACCAGGAAATTTCCTTTATTAATCTTCCTAAGGGAGAGGTGTGGAGTCCTTTTATTTATTTATTTTTCCGCTAATAGATAGTAATTCATGACTTAGTGGAATACAACCCCCTTTCCTCCTCCTCTCCCTCCCCACCCCCAAACGGTACCTGTTGTTTTAGTTCCAAATGTATGGATCTTATAAACTTTTGTCTATGCAAGGAAGTCCAACTTATAAGTTTCCTATGCCTTTGGGCTTCGGCATACAATTTGACTTTTTATCAGTGGATGGGCCCTATCTTACACTTTTGGTTAGGCACCTAACCAGTGGGATGAACTGCTTGTGCATCACCCTTATCGTGTTTGTATTTATGATGAGTTTTTGCAGTGTCTCTTTTCGAAACAATATCACAGAATTGCGAAGTATAATAATGTGTTGTATTTTTCAGTAATGGAAAAACAACAGTATACTGTCATTGGTGGCATGTGGTAACTACCGCTATAAATAGACCAGGACATTTCCCTTTTTCTGTGTTCTTAG